>NC_053023.1:707632133-707777937 GCF_003073215.2 Triticum urartu
GACTTTCCACTATTAATATGTCAATACTACCCTAGCGCCACCGAACGTTAAGTGTGCAACCCTATGGGTTCGAGAATCATGTAGACATGACCAAGACTCCTCTCCGGTCAATAACCAATAGCGGGACCTGGATGCCTATATTAGTTCCTACATATTCCACGAAGATCTTTATCGGTTGAACCACGATGTCAAGGATTCTGCCAAACCCGTATGGAATTCAGTTTGTCCGGCGATATGTTACTTTGCCCGAGATTTGCTCGTCAGTATCTCCATACCTAGTTCAATCTCGATACCGGCAAGTCTCTTTACTCGTTCTGTAATACAATCCCATGACTAAACTCATTAGTCACATGCTTGCAAGCTTCTTGTGATGTTGTATTATCAAGAGGGCCAGAGATATCTCTCTGTCGCATGGAGCGACAAATCCCAATCTCGATCCATGCAACCCAACAAACACCTTCGGAAATACCTATAGAGTATCTCTATGATCATCCAGTTACGAAGTGATGTTTGATAGCACACGAAGTATTCCTCCAGTATCCGGGAGTTGCATGATCTCTATGATCATACTTGACATGAAGAAATCTGTAGCAAATAACTAAACAATCTGATGCCAAGCTTACGGTTGCGTCTATCCATCACATCATTGTCCTAGTGATGTGATGCCGTTATGAAATGACAACTCATGTCCATGGTTAGGAAACCCTAACCATCTTTGATCAACGGGCTAGTCTAGTAAAGGCTTACTAGGGACACGGTGCAGTTTATGTATTCACACATGTATTTAAGTTTCCGGTCAATACAATTCTAGTATGAATAATAATCATTTATCATGAACGGGAAATATGATAATAATAATTTTATAATTGCATCCAGGGAATATTTGCAACAGTCTCCCACTTGCACTAGAGTCAATAATCCAGTTCACATTGCCATGTGATTAACTCCCAATGAGTTCTGGGGTTTCATCATGTTTTTGCTTGTGAGAGAGGTTTTTAGTCAATGGGTCTGCAACATTCTGATCCGTGTGTACTCTGCAAATCTCTATGTCATACTATAGATGCTGCTACAATGCTCCACTTGGAGCTATTCCAAATGACCGCTCCACTATACGTGTCCAGTTTGTGATTCAGAGTCATCTGGATCGCCGTCAAAGCTTGCATCGACATAACCCTTTACGATGATCTCTTTATCACCTCCATAACCGAGAAACATTTCCTTAGTCCTCTTTAGGTACCTGAGGATAATCTTGACCGCTGTCTAGTGATCCACTCCTGGATCACTCTTGTACCCCCTTGCCAGACTCATGGCCAGGCACACGTCATGTATGGTACACATCATGGCATACATTATGGAGCCTATGGCCGAGGCATAGGGAACGACCTTCATCCTTTCTCTTTCTTCCGTTGTGGTCGAGCTTTGAGTCTTACTCAACTTCACACCTTAAAATACAGGAAAGAACTCCTTTTTAACTGATCCATTTTGAACTCCTTCAAAATCTGGTCACGGTATGTGGTCTATGAAAGTCTTATCAGGTGTCTTGATCTATCTCTAAAGATCTTGATGCCTAATATGTAAGAAGCTTTACCCATGTCTTCCTTCGAAAAAACTCCTTTCAAACAACCCTTTATGCTTTCTAGAAATTCTACATCATTTCCAATAAACAATATGTCATCCACATATACTATCAGAAATGCTATAGAGCTCCCACTCACTTTCTTGTAAATACAAGGTTCTCCGTAAGTTTGTATAAAACCAAAAACTTTGATCACCTCATCAAAGAATATATTCCAACTCCGAGATGCTTGCACCAGCCCATAGATGGATCACTGGATCTTGCATACCCTTTTATCATCCTTAGGATCCACAAAACCTTTGGGCCGCATCATATACAACTCTTCCTTAAGGAAAGCGGTTTTCACATCCATCTGCCAGATTTCATAATCGAAAAGTGCATAATTGCTAACATAATTCTAACAGACTTAAGCATCACTATGGGTGAGAAAGTCTCATCGTAGTCCACTCATTGAATTTGTCAAAAACCCTTTGCGACAACTCGAGCTTTATAGATGGTGATATTACCATCCGCGTTTGTCTTCTTAAAGATCCATTTGTTCTCTATGGCCTGCCGGTCATCGGGTAGGTCCATCAAAGTCCATACTTTGTTCTCATACATGGATACTATCTCGGATTTCATGGCCTCAAACCATTTATTGGAATTTGGGCTTATAATTGGTTCTTCATAGTTCGAAGGTTCACCATTGTCTAACAACCTAACTTCCAGGACAGGATTACCATACCACTCTGGTGCGGAATGTACCCTGGTCGACCTACGAAGTTTAGTAGTAACTTGATCCGATGTTTCATGATCATCATCATCAGCTTCCTCTCTAGTTGGTGTAGACATCATGGGAACTGCTTTCTGTGATGTGCTACTTTCCAATTAGAGATAAGGTGCGATTAGCTCATCAAGTTCTACTTTCCTCCCACTCACTTATTTTGAGAGAAACTCCTTCTCTAGAAAGGATCCATTCGCGACAACCAATACTTGCCTTTGGATCTGTGATAGAAGGTATTTTATGAAGATGCACTTCCCCGCTTTGGGATCGAGCTTATCAGGCATAAGCATCGCATTCCCAAGCTTTAAGAAACTACAACATAGGTTTCTTGCCAAACCATAGTTCTTACGACGTCATCTCAATGGATTTAGATGGTGCCCTGTTTAAATTGAATGTTATTGTCTCTAATGCATAGCCCTAAAACTATAGTGGCGAATCGGTAAGAGACATCATAGAACGCACCATATCCAGGTGGCGTGAGTTGTGAAACAATTTTCTTATTATCTTAAATACATACCAAACTCGCAACTCATATATTCACCTCCATGATCATATTGTAGACATTTTATCTCCTTGTCATGATGATCTTCAACTTCACTCTGAAATTGCTTGAACTTTTCAAAATTTCACACTTGTTTTTCATCAAGTAAATATACCCGTATCTACTCAAATCATTTGTGAAGGTAAGATAATAACGATATCCACCGCGTGCTTCAACACTCACCGGACCACATACATCGATATGTATTATTTCCAATAAGTCACTTGCCCACTCCATTGTTTAGGAAAACGAGGTTTTAGTCATCTTGCCCATGAGTCATGGTTCACATCTTTCAAATGATTCATACTCAAGTGATTCCAAAAGTCCATCAGCAGGGAGTTTCTTCATGTGTTTTATACCAATATGACCTAAGCGGCAGTGCCACAAGTATGTGGTACTCTCATCATTAACTTTGCATATTTTGGCATCAATATTATGAACATGTGTATCACTATGATCGAGATTCAGTAAGAATAAACCATTCACAAGGGGTGCATGATCATAAAAGATATTATCCATATAAATAGAACAACCATTATTCTCTGACTTAAATGAATAACCGTCTCGCAATAAACAAGATCCGGATATATTGTTCATGCTCAACACAGGCACCAAATAACATTTATTTAGGTTTAAAACTAATATCGAAGGTAGATGGAGCGTGCCGATGGCGATCATATGAACCTAGGAGACACTTCCAACATGCATCGTCACCTCATCCTTAGCTAGTCTCTGTTTACTCCATAGCTTCTGTTCCGAGTTACAAATAAGAGCAACTGAACCAGTATCAAATACCCAAGAGCTACTACGAGCACTAAGGTACACATCATTAACATGTATATCAAATATACCTTTGTTGAGGTTGTCAGCCTTCTTTTCTGCCAAGTAATTAGGGCAGTTCCACTTCCAGGCCATTCCCCTTGCAATAGAAGTAGTCAGCCTTAGGTTTGGGTCCACCCTTGGATCTCTTCATGGGAGCGGCAACTGCCTTGCCATTCTTCTGGAAGTTCCCTTTCTTTCCCTTGCCTTTCTTGAAACTAGTGGTCTTATTAACCATCAAAACTTGATGTTCTTTCTTGATTTCTACCTCCGCGGCCTTAAGCATCGCGAAAAGCTTAGGGATTGTCTTCTCCATCCCTTGCATATTATAGTTCATCACAAAACCCTTGTATCTTGGTGGCAGTGATTGGATAACTCTACCAATCGCCATTTCGTCTGGAAGATTAACTCCCAATTGATTCAAGCGATTGTAGTACCCGGACATCTTGAGTACATGCATGCTAACAAAGCTTTTCTGCTCCATTTTGCAGCTAAAGAACTTTTCGGAGGTGTCATACCTCTCAACCCGGGCATGAGCTTGAAATACTAATTTCAACTCCCGGAACATCTCATATGCACCGTGGTGCTCAAAATGTCTGTGGAGCCCCGGTTCTAAGCCGTAAAGCATGCATGTCGCACTGAACTATTGTGTAGTCATCACTTCTAGTCTGCCATACATTCATAGCGTCCAGATTTTCGGGAGCAAGTGGTTCACTCTTGATAACTCATAAGTATAGGGGATCACAACAGTTTTCGAGGGTAAAGTATTCAATCCAAATTTATTGATTCGACGCAAGGGGAGACAAAGAATATTTGCAAGTATTAGAAGTTGAGTTGTCAGTTTAACCACACCTGGAGACTAAATATCTGTAGCAAAGTGATCAGTAGCACAATAGTATGATAGTTTGATAGTAGTAGTAATAGCAGCAACATCAGTAGTAACGATAACAACAGTAGCAATAATTTTGTAGTAGTTGTAACAGTAACAACAAAAGTAGTAACTTAGCAAAGATCAATATGTGAAAAAAGCTCATAGGCATTGGATCGGTGATAATGTTGGATAATATTCATCATATAACAGTCATAACCTAGGGCAACACAGAACTAGCTCCCGTTCATCAATGTAATGTAGGCATGCATTCCGTAAATAGTCATACGTGCTTATGGAAAAGAGCTTGCATGCCATCTTTTGTCCTACCCTCCCGTGGCAGCGGGGTCCATAAGGAAACTAATGGATATTAAGGTCTCCTTTGAATAGAGAACCACAATAAAGCATTAACACATAGTGAATACATGAACTCCAAACTATGGTCATCACCGGAAAGATCGCAATTGTTGTCACCTTGGGGTTTACAGATCATAACACGTAATAGGTGCATATAACTTGCAAGATCGGAATAAAAAGATAAATATAATTGTGAAAACATAAACAGTTCAGATATGAAATCATGGCACTCGGGCCCCAGTGACAAGCATTAAGCATAGCAAAGTCATAGAAACATCAATCTCAGAACATAGTGGATACTAGGGATCAAGCCTAACAAAACTAACTCGATTACATGATGAATCTCATCCAACCCATCACTGTCTAGCTAGCCTATGAAGGAATTACTCACTCACGGCGGTGAACATCATGAAATTGGTGATGGAGGATGGTTGATGATGATGAAGACGGAAGATCTCCCTCTACGAAGCCCCGAACGGACTCCAGATCTGGCTTCCCGATGAAGAACATGAGGTGGCGGTGGCTCTGTATCATAAAACGCGATGAAACTTCCTCTCCTATTTTTTCTCCAAAAATAGGATTGTGGAGTTGGAATTAGGGTCAGCGGAGCCTTGTGGGCCCCACTACCCACTAGGGCGCGCCAGAGGGGGTGGCATGCCCTGGTGCCTAGTGGGCAGCTGCCCCCCTCTAGTGGGTCTTGGTTCCAATATTTTTTATTTATTCCAAAATAATTCTCCAAAAAGTTTTGTCCAACTCTGAGAACTTTTATTTATGCACAAAAACAACACCATGGTAGTTTTGCAGAAAACAGTGTCAGTTCGGGTTAGTTCATTCAAATCATGCAAATTAGAGTCCAAAAACAAGAGCAAAAGCGTTAGGAAAAGTAGATATGATGGAGACATATCAACTCCCCTAAGCTTAACCCATTGCTTGTCCTCAAGCATTTCAGTTGACAAACTGAAAGTGATAAAGAAAATCTTTTACTTTGTTCTTGTGTCCATATATATATATATATATAGAGTGGCACTATTCTAATCCTGGAATTAGAATAACTATTTGGATAACAACACACCTGTATAGGGCCCGACGTGGATCCTCCTGAACTCCCGAGATACCCATCCAATCGGTATAAAGAAAAAAAAAATCCCACCCCACCCACCCACTTCCCACGACCCCTCCCCTAACCTCCCTGATCCCATCGGCCCTCTCCTCCCACTACATCGCGCCGCCGGCGGCTCCCTCCCTGGCCCCCGCGGCCGCCGGCCCCTGCCACTAAAAACTCCGCCGCCTCCACCCACTCGCCATCCTCCCGCAACAAACCAGCGCGAAGCCTCCCCAACCCACCCGCATCGTCGCCGGCCCCGACCATGATGATGCACGCCGCCACTGACCAGCATCCCGCGCCACCGCCACTCCTCCCCTGCTTCAACCACGGCGTCCGCCTTTCCCCTGCTTCTACGACTGCACCACCCTTCCCTCGGATCCATCAGTTGCCGTCCCCAGATCCGGCCGCCGCGATGGCCTGCCTTCCCCATCGCGTTGCCGCCCCGCCTTCTCAATCCTGCCATCGACCGCCTTCCCCGTCGTATCGCCACCCACTCCCACCGCCCGGTCACCCCACCAGCCCCTCCGCACGCTGCCGCGGATGACAGCAGCACCCACCGACGTGCGCCGCTACAGCACCTACCGCCAGCCTTCGCCGTCCCCCACCACTAGCCCCTACCATGAACCCTTCTCAGCCATCAAGCGCCCGCCTCCACAGTCTCCCTCCATCTCCCTCTACGCGCGATGGATGCCATGGCACGGAAGCCCTGAGCTCGCCGAGATTCCTGCAGGGTGTTGAAGTTCAATTACAGAGATCGTTGAAGTGGCAGGCCGAACAAGAAAATACTTTTGTGCAGGAACAAACAAGGTGGAGAAAATCAATTGAAAAATGTATCAGTTCGTTGGGTAAACATTCCTAGTTGAAAAAACAGTTTGTCAAAAAAAGATGTTGAGGAGAAGTTCATAGTGTGTATTGTGTGGCGTTCAAAATGTTCATTTTCGGAAAAAAGACAAACTGGGAGAAATTAATTTCAGTGTGTTCAAATTTAACTAGAAGTTCAAATTTGAAAAACGAAGAAGTTCAAAATTTAACAACAATCATCAGCTTTCGTCGTTGATATTTACAGCGGCAAACAAATAACAAGTTCATAGTTGTCAAATAATTTAAGTTCATGTATACGTACACATGAGAGCACAATTAAAAAACTATGGTTCACCGAGGGCCATGGATGTAGAAGTTTTGTAAAGTGGGTGTGGCGTGTGGACGAAAAATCAAATTGTTTTCATAAAAACAAAAAAGAAATAAAAAAGACAAAACCCAAGATGTCCGTAGGAAAAATTATGAGGAGTTCAAAGTGTTGAAATATGCACGTTTAAAATTGTTAAAATCAATCCAAACTTTTCAAGTACTCACCTCCCACGTCTATTCTCACAATACAAAAATATAAAGCTTCTCTCTTGAAAACAAAAAAACTAAGGAATTTCACGAACAAAACTTATATGGACAACCTAGATATGTTGGAAAAAGAAAAAAACCGTGCGTGTTCAACTTTATTTCCCCCCTTTTTGAAATAAATACGCAGAAGTTCAAAAAAAAATGAGAAGTTCAAATTAAAATAAAAGAGTAGTTCAAAGCTTAAAAAAACTTACTAAATAATGAGAAGTACCACGTTCAAGCAAGAAATAGAGCAGGTCAAAATTCATAAAAAAAGATTTTGTTGTTTCTAAATAAAAAATTTCCATTAGTTCAAATTTAAATAACAAACCGCTTCAATATTTATTACGAAACTGGGATTTTCCCGTTACTAAGCGAAATAAACCAAGAAGTCCAAATTACAAAAATAGAGAAGATTGATATTTATAAAAAAAACTCAGATTTTCCTTGTTACAAAGGAATAAAAATGATGATGTTGAAATTAAAAAAGAGGAGTAGTTCGATGTATACGGGAAACTCAAATTATTACAGTCTCTAAGAAAAAAACTATGAAGTTCAATTTACAAAAAAACGTTTGATGCCTATTTGAAAACATATTTTTTTTCTAAGAATAAGACTAAGAAGTTCAATTTGAAATAACAGAGAAGTTTGAATTATATAAAAAACTCAGATTTGTTGCGAGAAGTTCAGGTGCACCTCCTTTCACGGTTCAGAATTTATATTGCGGGGCGTTCGAACACCAATTACATGTTTTAAAATGGCAAAAAATGACGTTCGACCTTCAATTATGTGTAATTCGACATATACATAGAAATGTGATAGAAGTTCATAGTGAAAACGGCGAGAAGTTCAAGTACTACAAGGAATGCATTTCAGGTGAGAATAAAAATATAGAAAAATAAAAGGATAAAAGGTTTGTTGAAAGAAGTTCAAGTGCTCTGTCCAAGTGAGTTCAAAAATTCTGGAAGAGAGGTTCGCCTCGTATTTCCATATTTGATTTTCCGTATAAAAATCGAATACAATTCTTTACTCAAAATATGAAAAGGTGAAGTTCAAATTGAAATAACAGAGAAGTTCAGAGTTTAGTAAAACCTAGGATTTACCTGTTCAAAAAATAAAAAACACAACGCCATTTTTGCACTTTTGAAAACAACTCATAAACGAAAAAAATGGTTGCTAGAAGTTCAAGTACTCGGCGAGGAAAAGTTAAAAAAAATTGTGAGAGAGGTTCACCGTGTATTTAGATGTCTAAAATACATTAAAAATGTTATTTTTTGTGTTTTAGAATAATTATCTCAAACCAGAGAGAAGTTCAAAGTGATAACGGTCGGAAGTTCACGTACTACATGGTGTGTATTTCATATAAGAAAAATGCAATAAAGTGAAACAGAGTGAAGTTCAGACAGACTTGCCCCAGAAGTTCAACTACTTCACGCAGTGCAAAAAACAGCACGTAAAAAATAGAGTGAAGTTCAAACAGACATGCCCGAGAAGTTCAACTACTTCATGCAGTGTGTTTCCATTCGCAATGAAGGAAAAAATCATGATCTCGTCATTTCTCTAATTTACTTCAAAACAACAGGAAATATCATCTGTGTAAGTTCAAGTCCTCGATCGAAGAAAGTTAAAAAAATTGTGAGAGAGGTTTGTACAAAAAGAGTATCATTTGTGTAACACTAACGAAATGGATGAGAAAATTACAAAGGAAAATACGTCACAGAAGTTCAACGTGAAAACAGAATGAAGTTCAACTACTATAGTGAATGAATTTGAGATGAAAAACTTTTAAAATCGTCGGGAGTATGAAAAAATGATCAACACGGGAAAGTTGCGTGTTTACAATAGCTTTCCATCGGTATATCACTTGCTCAATTCCAGTGAGTGGATGGAGAGTTACCAGCAGTGGATGAAGAGCTACGAGCAAGAAAAGAACGTGAAAAAACAGAGTGAAGTTCAGGTACACATGCCGAGAAGTTTAGGTTCTTCACGCGGTGCATTTTCGAAGAATCTGTTTCGCGATAAAGGCAGAATGCATCATCCCGCCGTTTTCGAAATTACTTGAAAACGGCTAGGAATTAGAGAAAACCATCAACATGAAAAAGTTTCGCATTTTCCGTAGCTTTTCACGGTATATTAGTTACCCCATTCCGATAAAGTTTGTAGAAATTACGCGAAAATACGTTTTTTGCCATTTTCGAAACTGACTTAAAACCGTAAAGAATTGGGAGAAACAATACATACCAAAAAGTTTCGCATTTGTTCAGGCTTTCCAACGCCATATCATTTGCTGCATTCGGATGCACAGTTAAAAAATTAGCTTGAAAATACGAACTCGGTAGGACTTGGACCATTTTCTAAATTACTCTTAAACCATTCAGAATTAGAAAAAAACTTTCAAGATGAAAAAGTATCGCATTTTCATAAGCTTTCCAACGCCGTATCATATCCCTTCATTGGATTAGCCGTTTAGAAATGACATCGAAAAAACGAACTCAGCTGTTCGGTTTACGAAATTTTACATTTTTTCAAATTACTCTTTAACCATAAGGAATTAGAGAAAACTTTCAACATGTGGAAGGAGCGGTTTTGCAGCAGCTTTCCAACGCCATATTATATGCCTCATTCCGATAAACGGTTTAGAAATGCGATCGAAAATACGATTCACGTTTTTTGTGTGAAGAAAAAACGGTTTTCAAAACTGCTCTTAAACCGCTTATATTTTGTCAAAAATTTAAGTTGGGTCATGATATTGGTGTCCATAGCTTTCCAACGGTATATCGCAAGTCCCATTTGGGCAATGTTGGCGGAAGTTCAACCTAGTTCACAGGGAAGTTCAACGTACTATTAGCAGGGCAGGTCAGGTTGTGATCAGAATATTATTCTGATCCCGTGATCAGAATAGTGTTTATGTATATGTATATATATATATATATGCTTAAATAGTACCCAGGTTTTCAGCAAAGATCATGACTAACTATCCAAATAATAACTCTTAGAAACTACACTGGTACGCGTCGGTCCTCAACAAACGGTTTTTAACCCCTTTTCGCGATGACATTTGGAACTGTCGCCAAGTGAGTGTGGGCGATAGGGGGGTCCTTCCCACACGACCCAAAAATCGTCGGGGATATGCCCTCCTGGCACACAAGCTCGGTAAAATAAGGTCATGTGCGACTGACGAGCGCTCAAATACGGGAATACGTATAGTAGAGCTAAAAATACAATTATACAGTGAAATTGTTTCCGGTCGCAAGTACATCCCACACAGTCAGTCCTCGCTAAACGTTTCCGTTCGTATGTACATCCCACACAGTCGCTCCAAGGAAAACGTTTCCGTTCACAAATACACCACACACAATTTCCCCCCTCTAGTTACTTATGCTATGCTTAATTAGCTAGGAGCTTATAATGGTTTACCTTGCGTGCCAACATGCTATTAAAATGGTTGTGATGTGGTATGATAGGGTGGTATCCTCTTTTGAACGATTCGAGTGGCTTGACTTGGCACATGTTCACGCATGTAGTTGAAACAAAATCAACATAGCCTCTACGATATTTATGTTCATGGTGCATTATATCCTACTCATGCTTGCATTCAGTGTTGATTAATTTTAATACATGTTCATGACTGTTGTCGCTCTCTAGCTAGTCGCTTCCCAGTCTTTTTCTAGCCTTCACCTGTACTAAGCGGGAATACTGCTTGTGCATCCAATCCCATAAAACCCAAAGTTATTCCATATATACGGTATCTACCTGTCATTCCAAGTAAATTTGTATGTGCCAAACTCTAAACCTTCAAATAAACATTCTGTTTTGTATGCTCGAATAGCTCATGTATCAACTAGGGCTGTCTATATCTTCCATGCTAGGTGGGTTATTCTCAAGAGGAGTGGACTTCGCTCCTCACTCACGAGAAAGTGGCTGGTCACCGGGATGCCTAGTCCCATGCTTTATGCAAATCAAATCAAAATAATTGCAAACAAAACTCTCCTGGGCCTGTTGTTAGTTGGAGGCACTCGTTATTTCGAACAAGCCATGGATTGATGCTTGTTGGTGGAGGGGGAGTATAAAGTATACTATTCTGTTTGGGAACCACCTATAATGTGTGTAGCATGGAAGATATCGCCATCTCTCAGTTGTTATGTTGACAATGAAAGTATGCCGCTCAAAATATTATTTATATCTATTTCAAAACCGAGCTCTGGCACCTCTACAAATCCCTGCCTCCTTCTGCGAAGGGCCTATCTATTTACTTTTTATGTTGAGTCATCATCCTCTTATTAAAAAGCACCAGTTGGAGAGCACCGCTGTCATTTGTATTCATTACTGTTAGTTTACATTGAGTATGACTTGACTGTATCTCTTTTACCATGAATTACAATGTCTAGTCAGTCCTTGATCTTTAAAGGTGCTCTGCATTTATATTTTGCGGTCTCATAAAGGGCTAGCGAGATACCATCTTGTTATATCATATCATGATTGTTTTGAGAAAGTGTTGTCATCTGGGATTTGTTATTATTGCTCGCTAGTTGTTTATGCCATTGATATGAGTAAACATGAGACCTAAATGTTATTGTGAATATGGTTAATTCATAATCTTTGCTGAAAACCTGAATGCTGGCTTTACATATTTACAACAACAAGAGCAAACAGAGTTTGTAAAAGTTTTCTTTATCACTTTCAGTTTATCAACTGAATTGCTTGAGGATAAGCGAAGGTTTAAGCTTGGGGGAGTTGATACGTCTCCGTCATATCTACTTTTCCAAACACTTTTGCCCTTGTTTTGGACTCTAACTTGCATGATTTGAATGGAACTAACCCGGACTGACGCTCTTTTCAGCAGAATTGCCATGGTGTTATTTTTGTGCAGAAATAAAAGCTCTCGGAATAACATGAAAATCAACGGAGAATTAGTTTGGAATATATAAAAAGTACTGGAAGAAAGATCCACGCCAGGGGGCCCACACCTTGTCCACATGGGTGGGGGGCACGCCCTACCCCTTGGGCGCCCCCTGCCTTGTGGGCCCCCTGGAGCTCCACCGACCTCAACTCCATCTTCTATATTCGTGTTCGAGGAGAAAAAAATCAGAGAGAAAGATTCATCGCGTTTTACGATATGGAGCCGCCGCCAAGCCCTAAACTCTCTCGGAAGGGCTGATCTGGAGTCCGTTCGGTGCTCCGGAGAGGGGAATCCGTCGCCATCGTCATCATCAACCTTCATCCATCACCAATTTCATGATCCTCACCGCCGTGCGTGAGTAATTCCATCGTAGGCTTGCTGGATGGTGATGGGTTGGATGAGATTTATCATGTAATTGAGTTAGTTTTGTTAGGGTTTGATCCCTAGTATCCACTATGTTCTGAGATTGATGTTGCTATGACTTTGCTATGCTGAATGCTTGTCACTAGGGCTCGAGTGCCATGATTTCAGATCTGAACCTATTATGGTTTCATCAATAGATGAGAGTTCTTGATCCCATCTTGCAAGTCTATAGTCACCTACTATGTGTTATGATCCGGCAACCCCGAAGTGACAATAATCGGGACCACTCCCGGTGATGACCATAGTTTGAGGAGTTCATGTATTCACTATGTGCTAATGCTTTGTTTCGGTTCTCTATTAAAAGGAGGCCTTAATATCCCTTAGTTTCCAATAGGACCCCGCTGCCACGGGAGGGTAGGACAAAAGATGTCATGCAAGTTCTTTCCATAAGCACGTATGACTATATTCGGAATACATGCCTACATTACATTGATGAACTGGAGCTAGTTCTGTGTCACCCTAGGTTATGACTGTTACATGATCGATCGCATCCGGCATAATTCTCCATCACCGATCCAATGCCTACGAGCTTTCCATATATTGTTCTTCGCTTATTTACTTTTCCGGTGCTATTGTTACAATCACTATAAAACACCAAAATAATACTTTTTGCTACCGTTACCTTTTACTATTACCACTACTATCATATTACTTTGCTACTAAATACCTTGCTGCAGATATTAAGTTTCCAGGTGTGGTTGAATTGACAACTCAGCTGCTAATACTTGAGAATATTCATTGGCTCCCCTTGTGTCGAATCAATAAATTTGGGTTGAATACTCTACCCTCGAAAACTGTTGCGATCCCCTATTCTTATGGGTTATCATCGTGCTCGACATTGGTGTCTTACCGTTCTACCGAAGCCGTGGAAATCTCGCTGTTCTGCCAACCTGGTAGGAATTTCTCCGTACTGCCGACTTCACCGGAATTACATCCGCCAGTGTGGCCAAGGCACATCGGTCAAATTGCTCGAGCAATACTGATTTCGAGTTGTTTTGGTCAAGCGGTCGAACTGAACCATGCTACTGTACAGCAGCCAAAAGGATAGTCAGTTTGTTTCCCTCACCCCTATGATCTGAAGCGGCTAAACTGAACCATGCTATTACACAATAGCCCAAAGTTGTCTGGTAGATATGAGTATCATCATATAATTTTGTTTCTAGAATATGTAATAGGTAACCAGCAATGTAGTTGTCAGTTTACAAGAATGCTGACGTTGTTTGAATGCATATATACTTACTGGAATTAGTTTGAATGCATATACAGTACCTTGATGTTGAATTTACAAGGTCCTGGTGGTGGATTTGCTGTCTCATAGATTTTGCAATTTACAGTTGCTCCACAAATTTGGTGACTGTTGTTTGTACAGTGAGCTGATATAGAATGCTTGATCGCACAAACTAATCTGGGCCGCATATTTACATTACTCCTATGTTGAATTTATAGTATGGTGGTGGTGGATTTACACTATCCTATAGATTTTTTATTTATTGTAGTATCTCCATATAGTGTGTCATTGTTGTTTGTACAGTGAGTTCATATAGAATGCTTGATCACATGAATTTGTCTGAATGTATATTACAGTTTCCTGGTATTTAATTGATAATACATTGATGATGGATTTATGGTCCTATAGCTTCTGTATATTTTAGTAGTTATTTTTATTAGAATTTTTTGAATTGCTATGATGGATTTTACAGTACTATAGTATTCATAGAAGTCTAATTTTTTTGTTTTCATAGTAAGTTATAGTTAATTGATGACTAACCTGATGATGGATTTACTGTTCTATAGCTTCTATAATTTACTATAATTTTTTGATTGTTTGAATTTACAGTGACCTCATGTTTGAGTTTACACTACCCTGTTCGAAGATTTACAATCGCTATAACTTCTGTAATTTATAGTAGTAGCCTAAAGGTTGTGATTGTTGTATTTTATAGTGACCTGGTATAGATTTTACACTATACAGTTACCTGAATTTACAGTGCTACATTTTTCTGAACTATTGGTGTTCTAGACATCTTTTGATGATGTGCTTAGGTATTGATCCTTTCTTTACTGGAAGAACTATTTGAAGGAGATTGTGAGAGTACTGGCCTGCAGTTTGTCTTCTTGGCGTGACTGAAGTTTCCTGATTGTGTAGCTATTCTGTCCCCTTCCTCCTCCATCCTCTTTCTCGTTCTTATCTGATCATAAAGCACACACTGTTACTGGTTGCTTCTTCTTATTTTTACTGAAGTTCCAGTATCTTTGTTGTGATCTTGTTGTTACTGACTGGAATCTTAATAAAATGAACACTGTAAAATTCATTAAAGCTGAATATGTGATACACTTTAAAAGTTACTGTTTATTGATAGTGAGTTTACTGTAAATTTCAACTGAAGCCACTGTATTTCAAGCTTCATGATGATGAAATGTTTAGTAGTATGTGATTAGTTCATCATGTGTTGATCATTGTACAGCAGGTTGATGATGATTTTACGACAGCCTAATGTTGAATTTATAGTATGTTTGTGTTCAGGAGTTTCTTCCACAAGTATCAACTTCAGATCCTTGATAATGCCATGAGAATTTCAGGTTTTCTTTCAGAAGTGTTGTGAAGAAAACAAAATTGTCAATAACCTGGAGAAGGTCGTGAGGGTACTGACCCGACAGTGTTGCTTTTTGGGCCCTTTCATTGCTTGCTCATGGATCATAGAGCGCATAGATCATACATATACGTGCAATGTTTGTAGTGCCTGAAAAAAATGGTTGAATGCCCCTTTATTTCCAGTCAAGTTTTTTTTCTCCGTTGGTGTCAGATTGTTACTGGTTGGCATATTTGATGGAAGGCCAATTCAATTTCAGTCGATTGTAATACACACTCTTCCTTTTTTAGATTGAAAGCCATTTTTCTGTGGGGGAATCCTATACGGCGCGTACCGTGCGCCCTAGCGAGGTAGCGCGCACCCTCCCTCGCGTGCTGGGCATTCTCATGGATCGGCCCATTTTCATTTTTTTCCTTCGTTGTTTCTTTCTTTCTTTCTTTTTTCCTTTCCTTTTCTGTTTTTCTTTTTCTTTCTTCTTTTTTCATATTTACTTTTCACTTTCTTTGTGAAATTTCTTTTCAAATTCACGAAGATTTTTTTGTTCACCAAATTCAAAAAATGTTCATTGAATTCAAATTTTTATCAGACTTAATAAATGTTTATCAAAATTCAAAATTTCATCATTTTAATTTTTTTTCATCAAATTTAAAATGTGTTCATCATTTTTTCAAAAGAAAGTTTTCGAATACAAATTTTGATCATCAAGTTAGAAAAAAATTCACCGAATTTAAAATTTGTTCTTCAAGTTTAAAAAGCATTCATCATTATTAAAGAATGCTCATAATTTTTTACATCAAAATAAAAAAATGTTCATTAATATGAAAAATGTTTATATTTTTTGAAACCATGGACAATTTTTTGAATTTAAGAACTGTTTTTGACAATTCAAAACTCACACTTTTATGGAAATTTTAGAACCTTTTTGTAATCCCGAATTACTGTAACATAGATGTCGGTGTACTAGAGTAGGGGTACCCTAGTATCCCGAACTTGTGCACGGGCAGTCGCAGCATCCCGCGGCGAGGCTTGCCGGGTGACCGCCAAGATCCTCCGTGGTTCCTTTGGAGCCATTCAAGGACAAAGTATCCAAGTCAAGAAGACAAGGCCCCGGCAAGAGGAGCTCGCCGGGAAGGCTATCAAAAGCATCCCAAGACCCCGGCAAGAGGAGCTTGCCGGGAAGGCCACCCAAGGCATTTCAAGGAACTTGCCGCGGCGCACCACGTGCCCCGGCAAGGCCCGGTGAGCGACAAGCTCCCGGACGCGATGAGACAACGACGGCGGCAAGGCGCTTGCCGCAGCAAACCACCTCTCTGGGCCCGCGCTCCAGCGCATCCACCAACGTGTCGCTCTGGGGCCCTTCCAGGCGTACGTGGCGGGAGGCTGTGCAGCCAGCGGCGTGCGGTGGCAAGCGGCGCTGACAAGATCGCCATCGTGGCGAACGGTGGCGTCCCTGGCAGTCCCTTTTCGCACTGTTTAGGCGACACAGACGGGCATTTAAGGCCCTTATCCCCTGCCGTCAGGGTTAGGTATGATACACTGTAGCAGGTAGCTGTACCTACCGCGGCACCTTTCCATTTTTGCCCTTTACCTCCGTTGCCACCTGTCGGTGACCCCTTGAACATATAAAAGGAGGCCCGTGTGCAACGTAGAGGGGGGTTCGAAAAACACTCACGCTCGGTCTCGCTAGCTGCTGGTGTATACTGTAGCACTCCGCGCTCCCGAGCAAGAAATCAATATAAACCACAAAGCAGGAGTAGGGTTTTACGCAACCGTGCGGCCCGAACCTGGGTAAATCGCTCGCGTGCATCGCCTCGATTTGCTCTTTGCGCAACCTCCGCCCCCGCCGAACTGAAAGGGATCGGTTCGCCGGTCCCATAGGTGCCCGTGGATCAGTACCCCGGCAATAGAATAAAAGCCAGAAAAAAATAGTGAGAGTTCGTCCCCGCGCATGGGCCGGCACAACAGGGCGCGCGGGGGGCTGTGGGTTCGCGCTTTCGTGACCGCGGCATGTACGGTGCTATACGTGAAGTGTCTATGTCAAGTGCTTTGTTTGGGCCAAGCGTAAATAATGAAAAATAAAAGAATAGCAATGCCCAACCAAACAACAAATTTATATATGTAAAAAAACTCAACATAGTAAAAATATATTTTATAATAAGTACACAGTTATATATATTCACAGTTTTTAAAAACAGGTCAAAATTGACAAAAGTTGGTCCATTTTTAAAAAAAAATGCATTTAGAAATGTTCAAAAAAATTGTTTTTATTAAAGCATTTATATTTATTAACAAAATCATGTTTTTTGAAAAGAAAAAAGGAAAACAGATCCAGAAACTATTCCATGAACTACTCTTCAATCAGGCGAAGAATGTCAAGGTGGCTTCTTAACGACCAAAATTCAACCGAGAAGCAAAAGATCAATGTAGCATTAATAGCAACATTTATTAAAAGTGGATATAAGAAATGGTGCGTAATGACAAAGAACTTCTTCAGGACTTCGCGGAGTCCAAGGTTTGCTGGGTGCGTCATTTGCCAACAAAGTTGCCCATGTTTTGGCTCAGGAAGGATGTTTGAATAAGCTTTGTAAAACATGGTTCCATGTCCCGCCGGAATAAATTTTGATCATCAAGTTTGAAAAATATTCACTGAATTTAAATTTTGTTCTTCAAGTTTAAAAAACATTCATCATTATTAAAGAATGCTCATAATTTTTACATCAAAATAAAAAAATGTTCATTAATATGAAAAATGTTTATATTTTTTGAAATCATGGACAATTTTTTCAATTTAAGAACTGTTTTTGACAATTCAAAACTCACAATTTTATTCAAATTTTAGAACCTTTTTGTAATCCCGAATTACTGTAACATAGAATAAAAGCCAGGAAAAAAACAGAAAATAGTGAGCGTTCGTCCCCGCGCATGGGCCGGCCCAAGAGGGCGCACGGGGCTGTGGGTTCGCGCTTTCATGACCGCGGCGCGCACCGTGCCATACGTGAAGTGTTTATGTCAAGTGCTTTGTTTGGGCCAAGCGCAAATAATGAAAAATAAAAGAATGACAATGCCCAACCAAACAACAAATTTATATATGTAAAAAAAACTCAACATAGTAAAAATATATCTTATAATAAGTACACAGTTATATATATTCACACTTTTTAAAAACTGGTCAAAATTCACAAAAGTTGGTCCATTTTTTTATAAAAAAGTTGCATTTATAAATGTTCGAATTTTTTTTATTAAAGCATTTACATTTATTAACAAAATCATGTTTTTTGAAAAGAAAAAAGGAAAACAGGTCCAGAAACTTTTCCATGAACTACTCTTCAATCAGGCGAAGAATGCCAAGGTGGCTTCTTAACGACCAAAATTCAACCTAGAAGCAAAAAATCAATGTAGCATTAATAGTGACATTTATTAAAAGTGGATATAAGAAATGGTGTGTAACGATAAAGATCTTCTTCAGGACTTCGCGGAGTCCAAGGTTTGCTGGGTGCGTCGTTCGCGAACAAAGTTGCCCATGTTTTTGGCTAAGGAAGGATGTGTGAATAAGCTTTGTAAAACATGGTTCCATGTTCCGCCCGTGTGTGTTATTACGCTGGTAGGCTCGAATCAGTGGAGACTGGTTAATAAACCACAGCGATTGCAACTCAAAGAAAAAATTATACCTAATGACAAATGAAGCAGGTTTTGCAAGATTTCTTGCCGATTGTAACGCACGGATATTTGTACTAGTGTCTCCTTATAATAATAAATCACGAATTGACTTTGTCGGGTTTACCGTCACAATACACTTTCTTCTCATGTCATAATACGTTTTTACGATTTGTATAGACAAAATCATAATATAAAGGAGGTGATACTAATTGCATGTTCATCCGTCCGTTTCATGGTTCGTTTTTGGTTTGGTTTCATGGTTCGGTCCGTGATAAAAATTTACATACGTCTCTTACACATACGCATCGCAAGCTTCTCGTCCGATTCACACACGCACGCCGTTTTGCTAGCGTGGCTATTTTTTATTTTGTAGGCCCAAATCGCCTCAATCTCATATCAGCCCATGGACCAAGACTGGTGGGCCTTAAAATGATACCCGCTCATCCTCTCGCTCACATCTATCTCTCCTTAAGCGAATCAACCTGTGACCGAGTTGGTTAGGTGGACAGTGGTATCCCCAACCCACCAGAGTTGAAATCCCGGTGATCGCATTATTCCTGGATTTATTTCAGGATTTCCGGCGATGCGCTTTCAGTGGGAGGAGATGTTCCCATCGACGACGAGGCGCCTACGGTGACTTCGTAAATCTCAAGATGATATGCCGGCTCAGTCTCTCGGAGGTGCTCATAGGGGTAGGGTGTGCGTGTGTGCGTTCATAGGGGTGAGTGTATGCGCGTGTATATGAGCGCTTGTGTCTGTACTGATGCTTAAAAAAAATCTATCTCTCCTTAAAAAAAATCTATAAAGAAAATTTTGTCTCCCCGTGCGATCTTCTCCACGAGCACGGTGCCCCACCGGGGCCGACTCGATCTCCTCTCCCGTCGACCCCGACACAAACTCCTATTCCGATTTGAGCACACGCCCATGGGATGACCGGCAGGGACTCCTTTTCCCGTTTCATAGGCCGACGGGGGCATGTATAAATCAAACCCCTGCTCGTTTGCTTCCCGTGCTTAACGCTGCTTGAATCTTGTCGTGGCGGCCGTGCTCAACATTGATGTGTCACCGTTCTTCCAACCTTACTGGAATCTTGCCGTTCTGACCTTGCAATATCTTCGTAGTGAGGGCTACACCAAGTAGATATGTATACGCAGTTGTACGCAAGATTTGGGTCTCTGTTCTCTGCGCCGCCGCCGTCTCCTACGGCCGGAGCAGCGTTGCCATCCGCAATCCCGCATCTATCCTCCAACGGCTGGAGCCGCACCACCGCCTTCCATCCCCACGCTCCACACTGCCGATCTCGGCTCCATTATCGCTCGTGCCTGCCTTTCACTCGTACAACGCCGCAGCATTGATGGCTTCAGAGACCACGGCACCCGCCGGCTGAGACGCGGGCATGCTTGGCGCTGGTTGGAAGGGGACCGGCAAGGACGTCCTGGTCCTCCTGGCTGAGCTCCTTCACGGCACCCGCAGTCTGACCGATGCTTACTTGGCCGTCGGCTAGAAGGGGACGCACGGACGTCCTAATCCTCTAGGCCAATCTCCTCCATGGCGCCTGTGCTGCGACCCAGGCCTGCTTGGCGCTGTATGGGGGGACTCTGATGGGTGAGGAACTAAGGACAAAGGGAGCTCGACAGACAAGGAATGATGGATCTGTGAGAAGAAGGGAGCTCCATTATAAAGAAAACAAAACTGAGAGATAAAAGGATTATGGGTTATTCTGATGGTTGTTGGTAGTAACCAGGGATGGTGAAAATAAATCTGCGCCATGTCCTTTTGAGGGATGCATGAAGGAGCTGAAAACCCCGTTCAAAAACGAAAGGAACTGAAAACTCCAGCCCGGCCCATCTGTGTGCGAGAGAGCAAAACCAAGTTTAGCAGACGATGAGCAGGTGAGTGTAAGATGTTGCAACACAAGATTGAAATCTGGTATTCAATCAGTCTTGTATCACGATTGCTTCAGTGGGCAGTTTAAATTACAATCTACTTTTATTCGGATTTTTTTTTACTGAAGTCGCCCACTATTTGTTACGTGAGGATCAACAAAGTTAGATCTTTGTGGGCATAGTGAATTTCCTTTTTGCTTGCATGAGTTACACTTACACTTAATTAGTATGGTCAGATTAGGTAAACTGCACATAGTGATTTTATATGCTCTGACAGAGAACTTTTAAGTGGGTCAAATTATCAGTTAAGTTAATCTATTTTAGAGATGAACATAATAGCACATGTACCTCTAATTTAAACATGTTATGTCTGTTTATTTTCATCTACTGTGAAAGAGACAAAGATACAAGAAGATGATCTGTTGACATATGGACTTCAAAATCTTCGGTTCAAACATCAAGAGTGGACAGGATTCATTATCTTGTCAGCTCAGGAACATTATACTCACCCGCTCCAAGGTCGTCAAGAATGCAGGGAAAAAAGATGACGAAGGTACCGGCCATGACCCCCGTCGTGTGCGGCCACCATGGTGACAGTACACGACCAGGATTCACGATGGGGCTGAAGTGGATCCATGGCAAGATCTTAAGCAATTGTGCATCTCATGTCATGTCGATGTACACGATGCAGAGCGGGAAGGGTGTCAACAGCGACACGGTGAGGAGCTAAAAACATACATAATCCTTTCATGTTTTCTTCCTCGTTAGTTTTCATGGCGGTTATGTTCTAATAGTGTAACCCCGTTGTAACGTACGGGCAATTTTCCTAGTCTCTCCTTAATAATAAAGCACGGATTGACTTTGTCGGGTTTACCGTCACAATACGCTTTTTTTCATGAATTTACGCTTTCAGTTTTTTCCACCTATATTATTTTCTACATCCGATGTGGTACTATTCATGTGATCATTGCACAAACTCTCCTGAAGTTTTGAACAATTAACTCGCGCTCCAGATTTTTACTTCCTCCGTGCCCCCAATCCCAGATCTTTCTTGTTGCCTTTGATTTCGAAAAATAAAAAATCAGGAAAGTATACGTGGACCTGTAAAATCGAACTGAAGACCTTCACTTCGGAGCCCATGGGTGCAACCAATTAAACTAGCATATGTTGGTGTTTGTGGCGGGCCGTTTGTACTAATGAAATAGTCCTGCCGCTGAGCTGCATCTCTGGGCTTGAAAAATTGCACCGCTCGGCCTACCCAAATAGAGTGCTAGGCCTTTGCTGGGCCGCAAGCTGCGTGGGAAAAATAGATATCGCTGGGAGTGATCGAAGTCAGGTGAGCATCCACATCGTTCGTTTAGATCAATTCATAGCCCTTTATATACTACAAATTCTCCTGTATGATCAGCAAGTTGCCTAAGAAAGGTTAACGTGGGAGCAAGCTTCTAAGAGGCCGGGTTGTCTTGAGCGGAAAGGTGCCCGTGAACGCTGCATTCCTGGGATTCTGGCTTAACTGAAAGCAGCAATGTGGAAAACTAGATTGAACGACCGCAAAAAAAACTCCAAAATAAAGTGGGGATTGTGGGAGATTTGATTGCTGAAATTCAAGAGTCTGGGAAAATGAGCGCAAAACAAAAACGAAACCTACTTAAACAAGATTGTGGAAAATTAATCATTGCGCTGTATTATTTTATTTAAATTTCTGTTACTAATCTTATTTTAAACAGAAAATCGAGCGTGTTAATTGAACATCACCTTTTTTCCAAAACTTAATTGAACAGTTCTGAAGTGAGGGAATTAACAAAAAATTGTGAGTTCCACAAGTTTTTCCATCCATTCTTCATTCTAGCTATTTTTCTTTTTGTTCTTTTACTGAAACTCTGGTGGACATGCTGGTAATAACATTATTTTTATAATATATCACTACAAATGCGAATAATACCCGCTACTCGAGGAAAGAGGAATAGGACAAAATATGAAGTGAACTATATGTTTTAGAATTACGTTCCCTTATATCTATATTCATACAAAATTTGTTAGAGTTGGATAGAAGAAGTGGCGCGCCGAGCAGATTTGTAAAATGAGCCGCATTTTACAATTCTCATTAAATTTGAATCCAGATCAAATTTTTCTTCCATTGTAACGCACGGACATTTACCTGGGCCTGCTCCCAGTGCGCCCCACAACTGGCTGGGCCTCAGCCCATGGATCGACCTTGCTGTGGCGGATCGCCCGGCTGAAGTGGCAGCCCAAACAACCGTGAGGGATCGTGCTCCCGACCTGATGTAAACTACCGAAGGGAGCACACAACTGAGCTAGCACTCCATTATACCTTTATGAGAGATGATTTTTTCAAAGATAGTACCACCTTGCTACTTCACATTTAGACCCACCAATTTAAATACGGTTATAACTTGAAATAAATCCTGGGGCCATGCATGCACACATCACGTCGAGGAGGGATTATAGGGTGAAGAAAAATAAATTCCTAGTATTGTGAAGGAAAATAAATTCCCAAAATTGTGGGTGCTGCCATGCATGCACATATCACGGGAAGGAAGGATGTGTATTAGGGTGAAGGAAAACAAATCTCCGGAATTGTAGGCGCTACATGAACACATCGTGATTAAAGGAGCATCGTCGACCGACCTATTATGGTTGCCCACCCATAATACAAGAGAATTAACAGCGTGTTTGGCAAAAAATGAGAAGGGGAATGAGAGTTTAATGTAGGAAGTTGTATTAAGATTAGACATGGGATGAGTCATTTTATTCTCAATCCTTTGTTTGACGCATGATGAAAATTATGTGTGAGAGTTTGATGAGAAATTGTATTCCCTGGTTCGTGGGAATTAACAAGGAAATAGGCAAGGGAAATTAACGTAAGTTATAATGAAGGGCTAAGATTAACTCACTAAAACAATTCCCTTCCAACTTCCACCCCCTCACCTGTTAATAAAACTAGATGACTCGTTGCGCCCATGGCACAAAAAGCGACAGCACGCCACTAATTTAAAATTAACTTAATAGATACTTATATCTTATTATTATATGATACAGGATAAAAGGAAGTCAAAATAAGTAGGAATAGACTGCATGAAACAGTACAGATCATATCAGTACATGCAGTACAAATTAGCAAGAAAAATAAAATTACAACTGTGCCATTGGGACAAAAGAACCACACACTCTGGACACCTATACACACGCGTCACACATGTAACGTCGGAGGTCAGCACGTGGTTGACTGTTTGTCTTGTTCCATCCACCAGTTCACCATCTTCGTCCCGTTCCTTTCCCCATTCTACTCATACTGAAGTGATAAAGCACCTGGTGGAGGCCGCCGCCGACACTTTGGGCTCCATCTTGGCGGCGGCTGACGCTGCAGCTTGGCGGCAGAGCGGCTCCTGCTGCAGCTCAGAGGCGTTGCGGCTCCATCTGCATCTTGGTGGCCCGGCAGCTACCTCTGTAGCTTGGAGCTGCGGAACCGGCAAATGGTGCCACTGTTGCTCATACCGGCGAGCCAAATCCTCAGTTGCCACCGTCGCTCCCTGCCGTAGGTGGCGTCAGTTTCGGCTGTGCCGGCACTCCCTGAAGCTGGTAACTTTTCACGGCAAGGGATGCTCCAGCACGGCAGCCGCCGTTGCCACTCAGGTAAGAACTAACCTCCTTCAGTGTTTGATGAATCTGCAGATTTTGTGTGTGAGCTCGTTGCTACTATGCTAATAGCCAAGTCTCGAGGGCAGTGTTGATACTGAGCTGAGTGATTCAATACAGGAGCACTAATTAGCAGCTGAGACTGCTCCAATCATCCAGCTGGGTATATTGTATAAGATACTTAGTTGAGTGACCGCCTTTAAAAGAGTATCTTCTAACTAAGGGCTCCTTTGATTCAAAGGAATTGCATAGGATTTTTGGAGGATTTAAACCCTTAGGAATTTTTTCTGTGATGCTCGTTTGATTCGTAGGATTGGCATCCTTAGGAATTTTTCCATATGATCCATTTGTACTGCATTTTGGAGGAAAATTTCCATCCACTCAAATCTCTTTGTAGAATTCCTTTGTTTTTCCTATGCAATCAAACATTCTCTGCAGGAGCAACCTGAAGCCAAAAGAACACAAAACTGTATAAACTAAAATAAAAACATGTTCACATGCCTAATAACTTTGAAAGTCCGAGTCCTACTATAACAGTTCAAACAATCAATTGTCAGAAGAGGCTAATTAAGGTACTGGTATAAGGTACTTTAACTTTAACTGGGCACGCATAATATAGGATTAAAGAATTTAGATAAGATGCCAAGGGTTCTTCAGTCTATGGCACTCACCTGAAGACTAAAGCCATGGTTGTCATTGCATAGCTCTAGACTAAATAATAAGAGCATAACCAAAAGATTTACTCCCTGCGTTTCTAAATACAAGTCATTTAGACATTTCAAATGGACTACAACACATGGGTGTATGTAGACATATTTTAGAGTGTAGATTCACTCATTTTGCTCTGTATGTAGTCACTTGTTGGAATCTCTAGAAAAAGGCTTATATTTGGGAAAGGAGGGAGTATGCATTAGTGCATGAACAAATAATAAAAATAAGCCTATAATATCCCATGCCATATGCACACCAAATGAAGGCCAAACAGAAGATCACCAATAAGGAAAATATTACTATGTGAGTATAATTTTTCAGGAAAACGATAGAATGGTGAGATTGAATAAATACAAGATTAAGAAAGGGGAACATGCAACAACAAAAAGCTTTCGAAAAGCAGTAGTATTTTTACCTCTGTAACAGAGGAAGTACAAAAATGAGTTAGTTGGCATTTCTTCGGATGGCGAATTGCCTGGGAAGAAGGATCAGTAGGTATAATAATGGTGTTACTTTCTTGCGCAAGCACCAAAACTTCGCTAAAAAGTAAAATATATTGGGCGCATTGCACCTTTATTTTCCCTGTAATCCTTGCCTTTGCTTCTAGACTGTATGATGGCGGTGCAAGCTAGCCAGCATCTTCAGATTAGTCCTTCAAAAAATCACACCGAAGGTAACAGTTGGATTGATTGTATCATCCCTGTGACGCCATTATCAGAAATTCAGTAGCCGCTTAATAGTAAATAGAAGTGTACTGCTTGCTGCTTATCACGCTTACTTAGGACTCATAGGCCTTATCTAATCCCTCTCCAAAGCAAACCATCTATCTATGCCAAATAGGCAAGAGGTAGGCAAAGATTCTATACACCGAGTATATGTCAATCTAAACTCAAGTACTGCTCACAAGAAAGCGAGCATGATAACACGTCGTTGCTTGCTCTAATAATAAATAAGTTGTTGGAAAGGAGGGGGACGCTATTTTATTTATAAAGTTTAGTTTAGTGATTTAGTACAAATAAGGACATGTCCAAACCTGACAGGCACAACAACCTCAAATGCATGGGGTTGGTTTGGTTAAATCAGGATGAGCAGAAATGAAACGCACCATATACATTTTCCATGCTTCAACATATATCCGTGAAAAGCATAGAACTGTTACGCATCCTCATATACTCACTAAAGAAATAGAGAATACACTAAACTATTTGTATGCATCCACATACACTCATTAGAAAAACAGAGTAATGTGTGCGTGTTATGTAAGTTAGTTGGCTACCAATCGTACAAACCTTTCTTTAGCATGTTTGAGAAGAATAACACAGCAGGATCGACCAAAGCAATCTTTCGCTTGAGTTGCTTATCCTTGGTCGTTTCCAGAATCCAGGCAGAAAATTATGTACGTATGTGGTGTTTCTCCATAGAAAGGATCTCCTCTGGCGCTGGGGGACATTTGCATTTATCTACTGTCTCTCCTCGGACAGTGCCTCATCAACAGTTGAAACCAGGTCCCCCCCTCCAATTGTTTGTTCCGAATGCAGATCATTCTCGAGAAGCACACGTTAGAAAACTGTAGGTTAGTATGCCTAGACATAATTATTCTGAATGCAAACAGGAAATAAAGAAGAAAGAGAAAGGACTTACTTGCTAACTGGGTGCAATATACAGTTAAGAGATTGCATAGCCTTGCATCCCATGACTTCAGAAAACAGGAATAGCACTGCAGCTCAAGATGGCTGGAAAAAAAACTAAGATCATTTACCTACTGGGTGTTCTTGTAGAAGAATACCACTATATATGCACTTGACAACCATAGCAGTTTGGTGCAGAGTCGTATATTAATAAATGGAACATATTTCGATCTTGTGGCATTGCCAATCTTCTACACCAGAAAGAGGGCACCAAAAAATATTCATGCAGGAGTTGAATGTAGTAAATCTAAGAAGCAGACATAGTGGAAAAGTTAATGAACCATTTGTACTGCTACTTCAGATTGGACCAAGAATCTTATAAATTTAGGAAACTCGCAAACATAAGACCGCATATGGTCTTGCAACTTGCTCTCACTATGGAAGCTAAAACATCAAAATGTATACAAAATCGGTTTGTGTCTCTAGCATTACTAAATCTGGAACACTCGGCCTAGCTGGACAGAATGCATACCTGTCGTAGACAAATACTACTGGATCACAGGTGCCAAGGATTCCTTGTTATTTAGCAATGATCTGACATCACCTTCAGGAATCTCTCCCAGCACAAGTTAGTCCCCTTCAATAAAGCAAAAATATATTGCATCGGATATGAGCATTGCAGAGTAGAAGCATCCAGCATCACCTACAAAATACAAATCACCAAGTAATAGAAAATGATAAATCTGAAAGTTGCAATCATAGTCAAATTAAAAACAACGGAAGTTAATGTCGCCCTATAATCTCTCTTCTTCTCCATGTCAGTGAAAAATCAACATGTCAAGAATAAGAGTGAGAGGCAAACGAAAGGCAATGTGCAATACATCATGATTGGCTAAAACATCGACTACTGCCCTTCGATGTGCCTCCCTGTACAAAACTCAAATCTCCAGCGGCTGCCGCACACTGAAGCGTTTAGGCCGAGTTGTGTAAGGAGTGGACTACTACATCGTTACCATCCCCAACAAAGGAAAGCAAAGCGACGCACCAAGTATCCATGGTCCACGAAAGAAGAGGCAACATGTCCGCGCGGCCGGCCCGGCCTCGCTGCTCCTTCCCCCATTGCCAGCCCCCCTGCTCCTTTACTCCAACCATGAAGGATCCAGCTAACAACGGAAAAACAATTAGTTGGAGTGCAGAATCTGCATAGAATAACGGAACACATCAATCTAGGCATCTAGCTAGCTTCTGCCATCAGGGTTGCTTGCTAATTGCAACGATATTCGTAATTGAAGATTCAATGAGAACTATCAAGGGATAAAAAAAGAAAGCTGAATCTGTTCACTCAATGTGTGCATGGCCTATAATGTCCTCACATATGAGTAATTCATCAAAGAAGCCCTAAAAAAACCTTCAAACAAAAAACACAAATGAAAGGCAAGCTTACCTGAATGGGGATGGCCCATGACCTGGATCTCCTAGTCCACGCGCTGGTGATCTGCTGCTACTTGAACAGCAACTCTGCCTGCTGACGCTGCCCAAACTGTGCAAGTTTCTCCATAGTTTCCTTGCAATTGTTAAGATCAAAATCAGCAGCTTTTGCAACTAATGCAGAGTGTGAGTTTCTCTGCAGACAAAAAAGGCTTTGCAGATTCAGTATAGTTGACACAAACAAAATGCATTACCTGCTTTCCTCAAGAACCCATGACTGAAAGATGTGGAGAGAAAATTGCAAAGCATGAGCATTAGTACTTAGGTATCACAGAGATTCAATGGAATTTCAACAAAACCAGGGCTTGCTTTTCACACTATTGAACGTTCACGTATTTCATATTTGATCCACCTTTCAGCTGGGCAAAACAACAAACAGATGGGGGCACACTATCTATTTATTCTCAGAAAAGAAATTACCAAATATCTGGCCACGAGGGCGTGCGTAAGAGGACGGAGGAGAGAGCGCACGTGACAGCGAGAAAAGATGTAGGCGAGGACGCGGGGACTGATCTCTCGGGTGGATGGATTGGACGGCAGCACGAAAGCTGGATGGAGTCGGCCGTCTCTGCGACCCACGCTCCTCCTACCGACGGCGGCGACGTGGACCACCGCTGTGCCTCGAGCTCCTCCCGAGGTCGCCACCGCACGCGTAGAGATGGAGGCGGGGTGCAGCCTCCCGTGCATCATGCCCGAGCCTCGAGCTCCTCACAGCTCCCGATTCAGGAATGGATCGAGCCGCCGCCAACCACAAGGCCGCGCCCGACCTCGCCAGCGCAGGCCGACGCCGGCCGGTGACCATCTCCCGTAAGCCGCCA
The DNA here is from genome assembly GCF_003073215.2 of Triticum urartu. NCBI lineage: Eukaryota > Viridiplantae > Streptophyta > Magnoliopsida > Poales > Poaceae > Triticum > Triticum urartu. The sequence goes on from NC_053023.1 coordinate 707,661,296, forward strand.
CACCTCCCTCTCATCTTTCCTCTCCCTTTCTCCCGCCTCTCCTCTCCTTCCTTCTCTGCTAGGGTTCATGAGGAAGGAGGGGGAGGGGGTTGGGAGGCTACGGCGGGGGCTAGGGATGACGAGACGCCGCCGCGCATGAAGAGGAGAGGAGGCGACGCGGAGGGAGAGAGGAAGGAGAGGAGGAGGCGAAGAAGGAGAGAGAGGAAGGAGAGGAGGCGGCGCGGATATTTTCTCGGGCTTGACTCGGTCCACCCATGATGGATGCTCTGGCAACCGACGATCACCGCTGCCTTTTTCCACCCAGACACAAATACGAACACAGGGCGTGACTGCAAGACGGACCCGCGCTAGAGGCTGGCCCAGCCGTCAGCCGCTCTAGCCCGAGTAGACAGCGTACAGAAAAATGAATGCACGGATGTTTACCATGGCGATGGAAAGTACGCTGGCGTCGGCCAGCGAGGCATATCGAGCGAGCCGGATGAATTTGAACCAGCGATGGCGCTAGAACGGCGGGTTGCGTAGCTTGATTTATATGTTCAATGGTGGGAGTTGGAGTCTCAAGCCCCATGATTATTCCTTTATCAATTCTCAATCCCCCTAACCAAACAATAGATTTAAAGTCTCGTACCCCTTCAATTCCCATTCCCTAGCTCTAACTACCCCCAACCAAACATGCTGTAAAGGAATACATGTTTAAAAAATATTAAAGAACGTTGCACAATTCACTAGAGAAATAAAGGGACGAACGTTTCTTCAGTATGATTTTTCTTCAGCAGCCCAGTTTGCTTCACCAATATCCGCTAAACAATTTGGCTCATGGAGTACCACATTCGTCTTGAATTGGTTGACAATGTGACAAAGGGAGGGGCTCACGAAAACGGTGTGTTAAAGTGTGATGACAAAGCTCACCTAGGGATTGATCATGGTCGTCATTAATTGGTGGATGACTGACAACCATCGGCGATGGTCATGAAGAGGAGAAGTGACAACATGAATGTGCTACTACGTGCATATAATGATTTGTTTTCCCCGTTGCAACGCACGGGCATATTTGCTAGTCTCTTCCTAATAATAAAGCACGGATTGACTCTGTGGGTTCACCGTCACAATATGCTTTCTTCTCATGTCATAATACGCTTTTACGATTTGTACCCTAATAATAAAGCACAGATTGACTCCGTGGGTTCACCGTCACAATACGCTTTCTTCTCATGTCATAATACACGTTTATGATTTGTATAGACAAAATCATAATATAAACGAGGTGGTACTAATTTAAGTGGACATCAGAGAAAAATGTTTCGTTCTTGGGCTCAGCCTGACGTTTTCATAAGCAGCCCAGGCTCAATCGTCGTTGGAATTGCTGCCCCGCAATAGAATGCGAGGGTTTCCTCCACCGCCGTGAATCCGCGATCCCTCCGTTTCCTCCGCCGCTGCGACCCCATCCCTCCGCTCCACGGTGCCCGTCCTCACTCCACAGTCGCTGAATGCGGACGAGATCGGTAGGTTCCGCCGCATCTCGCGGGATGCCCAACCCTTGTGCTCCACCTGGCGCTGGCCTCCTTCCGGTTCCGTTTGTTCCCGACAGCGAGCACGCACTAAATTTCCATGCCCTCTGAACGCGTGGTGGGGTTAGCATGGACGGGCTGCTCGTCGGCCATGCGGGGAGCACAGACGAGCTGCTCATCGGCGTCCATCCCGTGCAAGCAGCCCCCACCGACGACAACCACCCAGCCTCCTTGACGGCACGCGCCTCCTGCTCTCGGAGCCCAGGCCCGGCCGCGGCCTAGGTCCTACCCGATCCTACCTCCCTGTGAGAGCTCCTCCTACCTTCGTGGAAGGCACATGAGCCGAGCCCAGCCCGGCCATCACGCGCCCGTGGCAAAACGGCAACCTTCAGGTCGCGTGACAGTTCAGTGGCATGAGCATGCTCTCCCCTGATTGATTTTGTATGGTAGATTTTGTTGTGGCGTGGGGGCAGCACCCATGAGTGTTGTGTACATGTTCAATATGCATAACAACTTGTCTGGTGACTTCCTCACCTAATGGTCAGATACAATTTTAGCAACAGTGAATAAACGCATAATAGGTTTGTTATCTGCTTTTGAATGTTCATATTGTGTAAAATGATTCAATTTTATTATGATTTTGCTTGAGAAGTTGAAACTGCAAAGTCTTGAGAACATTTACTATATACTCCAACACTGCAGGCCAAGTCTTGATGGATTTCCAATGTGCTTCTGGCCTCCCAATTTTTTTCGTCATGCAGCCGCTCCCCATCTCCCTGCGTGGTCCCGTGATGGTTTGACTAGGCGCTGCCTTGACGGCTGAGCGTGTGCTGTCCATGTTAGCCGGCTCCTCCACCCAGGAGCCGGTAAGGACACTGCTTTGTCCGAACCGATTGTCACGACCATGCGCAGGTACACACACATGTGCTCCCCTACCACCACTGCACTGATTTAAGGCAAAATCCAATTGGGAGGTATTGATAGGCACCAATGTGTTCTTGGTTGAGTTCCCATGTCTTGCATTACGTTGATCCTTTTGGTAAGATCAAACTGAACAAGCTGAACATCAGTTGCCCAAAAAAGCTGAACGTCATGCTACATTATTCCCAATTTTGTAAAATTGATCATAATACTCCTGCTATCATGTCATGTTTGCTAATACTTATTGAGTTGTAAAACGATATTTTCAGATTATAAGCTAGCCCTTCTTATTATGTTTCAGAAGATCGATAATACCCATTACATTACTACAATGGTGTAATATGTCTTGATATGCCTTTTTGTTTTTGGTTATTTTTTAGAACTTTTAGTACATGTCTTTATCAAGGCTAGAACTTCTGACAACTTTGAAGCAAGAAAGTTCAGAGAAATTGTTCCATGGAATAGCTAAATGATAATACTACTATTCATTTATGATTGATTGCAACATACAGAGATAGATATATTGAAGCTTGTAATGGCTAACAACCAAAATTATGAATCTGTTCTTGATACTCTTTTTCTCTTTTCTTAATATCATCATATACAAATTAGAAGGTTTCTAACATCTGCATATTTCACGTTTCAGAGAAGGTAGAGAAAGTGATGTTCAGACATTTCAGTGCAGCAACGGCAACATCTCCAAGTTGAGAAATATGCTCCTATTTATCCTTCTTTGCTAGCTGTGTTCCTCTACTGGGACCATTGCTGTGCTCTGAACTTCAGAGTTTTCATACACTCAATGCTGATTCAGTCAAAGATCTCTAGGAAGAAAATTATTTCGACAAGATTCACTCTACTGTGCCTATCGCGGTCCTTTGGATTATATCGAAGCACATGAACTCCAAGCTCTTCTGCGATATTTTTGAGGAATTGCACATTACTGCTAGCAAGATTGCTGATGATCTTATGTTGTGGTCCAACAGGTATTCAAATGAAATTAAGAAAGGACTCCTTAGAAATTGGAGCACTATGTTGTATCACCTATCTGTGAGATTGTAATTTTGTCCCTCCTTCTATTCTCTGAAGTCTGGACTGAAAGTTATGTGGTTGTCTACTACTCGAAGAAAGGTAAATAGTCTTTTATGTGATTTAATTTTCCATTTGAATAAACACCGTGTCAATTATACAAGATGTCCATGCATGTCTTGTCTTCAGGTAATGGAAAGAACAATATGACAAGGCCACACTTCTGCATCTACCGTGACATTCTTGTGACCATATTGTGAGTTAAGTATAATAATATTTGTTCTCTATTGAATTTGCTATGGAGCGGAGCAAGTTATCTAAAAGAGGGAGGGATTATAGACATTTCATTCATGCCATAGTTAAAAATAGAGATAGAAATAGAACGATGGGTGTAGATGAAAAAGAGCCATTACCCTTGCTTAAGAGTTAGGAGCATATGTTTTTTTGTGGGAGGATTGGGAATTGAGGATTGGGTAAGAGATTGATGGATTATTTATATGTATATGTTGTGTGAACTATATTTATTTTTCCGTGGCAACGCACGGGCACCTTACTAGTCTTTCCCTAATAATAAAGTACGGATTGACTCCATGGGTTCACCGTCACAATACGGTTCCGCCCAGTCATAATACGCTTTTATGATTACGTTTTGGAATTAACCGATGTGGTACTAACCAAACATTTCGTTTTTGCCTCCGTGGTAGCACAATGGCAGACTTGGGCTTGCTTTAGTCCAGCCCATACACGTATATTAAAAAAACAGGGGAAAAAAGTCTGACACTGTGATTTGATCCCTGGTCTACCTGATGTATGCCAATATTGCAAACCACTCCAGCTACGCTCATGTCTATGCTAATATAGACGTTTGGATTTTAAGAATAGAGTATGAGGCGTACACGGGCTGAGGCAATGAGCACGGGCGTGCTGGGCCGGGCCGACTGCTGCGGCGCACGGGACGGACAAAGGGAGCCGCCTGGACCGCTGGAGGCAGTTTTTCATATTTGTTTACTTATTAAATAGTCCCACCTTGCTATTTTACATAATTTTTTATCAGTTTATATACGTTCTTAGGTTGTCTTGCATCAAGGAGCTGCTTTGGAAATTAAGCAAAGAATATGAGATGAATAAGATTTGTCCTTAATGGAACAAATGAGGGGCAGAGCAATAGGAGAGAGAGGAAGGAAATAGACATTGCATGAGAAATAAAAGAGGAAGGAGAAAGGAAAGAGAGGAAGGAAATATACAGCAATTATGTGGATCCAGAAAGAAAGGCAATAGACATTACATGAAAAATAAAGAAGGAAAGAGAGAGGTAAGAAATAGACGGTAATTATTGTGGGCGCCATATTAATCGCGGGAGTAATTAACGGGCCAACAAATGGGATTCGTCACATGGATGACATAAGGAAAGAAAAAGGAAAAAAATAGATTTCTTATGAGAAATAAAGAAGGAAAGAGAGGGAAAGTAAACTAGATGGTAATTAAGACGTGCGGGAATCGATGGCAGGCGGCCCTCATCTTACGAATAAAAATGAAGTGCCATTCTTTACATGATTCACTTCATTTTTTTCTTTCATTGCAACAGACAACATGACATTTTTTTTCCTTAATCCTTACTAAGCTTGCACCAAATTTATAACACATTCAACATTATGTTGCACATACAGTCCTCGCTAAATTTATGTCAATTGTTTCTGCCGTTGTAACCCACCGGCATATATAGTATTTTTATATATAAATGGAGGTATAATATTATTGGTCCTCCCATTTCATATGGCCATGGCGTTTCTTCATACTGAGCTAGGCTATTCTACGGATCGTCTATGCTGGGCCACTAGGCCTCTACCCACTTCTCCCGCGTAACATTTCACCAATAAAAAAACAGTGCCCTCCCAATAGGTTCGTGCGACCCGGCCCAACCATCCCGTTTAGGAGATGAGTCAAAAATAGTTGACGGTGACTAGAATCAAACGCGCAACCTCCACTGTTTTTGGTGCTGATCATGTTATCCCGCAAAAAAGGTGTTGATCGTTTTCAACTAAAGTTGAATTTGGTGGTTATTTGTGTCCTTCATGGACTCGTACTAAACTACTACGATGTAAAATCCAGATCACACAAACACAAGGCGCAAGCATTAGATTATGCAGATTTGACCGGGATCTCAAACGCGACCGTTCGCTTATCTGTCCATGCGGGGGATGCAATTCTTTATTGGATCCAAATTTAGGTGGAATGTTCGCTGTGTAGTGGACATCGTGACCGACATTGATGACAAAGAAAAGAAGAGGTAACAGATATTTCATTATGATGATGTTCCATACTGCTCCTATGGAGTCCCTCTTTGGACTGTTGGACGCGTATATCCAATGAGACTACTTTTCCGGTTGTTGGCTGGAGCTATCACTATGACTGAAAATTTCTTTTCAGTTAAGTAAATTTATATGCTCACCAGAAACCAACGACAGGCCAACACTTAACAGCAGTCTGCAATCTTTATTAGACTATGCCTAAGCGAAATGTTGTTTTAGTTAGGCAATGTAGAAAACATGGTCGTGATTTATGTAGATTGGGCAGTCCCTTCAAACTGCATTTTTCAATCTTGAGTGGACGATTATATGTTTTCTTATAGAAATTGACTATATGTTTGATGAATTGACTAATTATTTTTGCCCCATCAGATTAAACTAGGTCTTAATTTGAAGGTACAATTTAGGCTGCTGGTGCTGGTTTGTTTATTGTACTAATTATGCTCTTTAGACAGAGACATGTTGTCTTCCTCATTTCTCAGTCGCTATGAGCTGGGCATAGATCGATGGCCTGGTTAATCTTGATTTATTGCAACATATGTTTTCTCCACACAGGTCTAAATAATGCAACCTCTTCTTAGGCTGTGGAAATATGATTCGGATGGAGGTTGATGGACTAGAGCAATTAAAGGGATGTGATATATTTTTTCTCCCGTTGCAACACACGGACACATGTCCTAGTAATAATAATAATAATAATAATATAATAACAATAATAATAATAATAATAATATAATAATAATAATAATAATAATAATAATAATAATAATAATAAAGCACAGATTGACTCCGTGGGTTCACCGTCACAATACGCTTTTCTTTCTGTGAATTTACGCATTCAATTTGAATTTAAGACATATATGCGAGGTGGTACTAATTCGGGGAACACATCGCAAAATTCGTTCGTCAATTTTTGGAACACACATGCGCGCTTCTGGGCTCGTCCGCCAACCTTTTCCCCCTTGGGCTTGAGCCCGCTGCAGTGTGGCCCAAGAAAATCAGGAGAGAAAAAGAAAGGCCGCAGTTGGGGATCGAACCCTGAACCTGCTTGCCTCCACAACTCATACGATCCACCAAGCTAGGACACAGTTGTATGTACAAGAGTGGATTCTTTCTTCTAGTAAATAATCCCAGCTTGCTTATAGCAGAAGCCTCTAAAGAACGGAAGGAAATAAAAGAAGAAAAGTCAATCTTCACTCAGGAAAGGAAAGCAATTAAAAGGGGAAATAAATTTAGCCTTGCCTCAAGAAGGAAAATAATTGAGTGAAGGAATAAAGTTCGCTTTATCTCCGAAAGGAAAGAAATAAAAAATGGAAAAATTCCCCTTGTGCCCCATGAAGGAAAAAGTATGAAAAGTTATTAAAAGAATGGAGGAATAAATTTATCCTTGCCTCAAGAAAAAAGATTAATTCGTCTTGCCTCCGAAAAGAAAGGAATAAAAAAATGTCCCTCATGCCTGTTAAGGAGAAAAGCTTGGGCGTGCATACCTCCTGATTCAGTTGCACTCCAAATCCAATTTACTCATAAAAGTGCTCACCTTTAATTGTTTTTGTATCATTTATGCATCTTAAAATATTTGTGTAGTGCTAACATAAGTGTTCATTTATCAAAATAATGTTTTTATAATTTACAAAATACTAACTCTTTTCTCAAAATGAAAAAACATGTAACTCTAAAAAGTGTTCACATGCTTAAAAATATATCCGCAATTTTAAAAGTATTCACTCTCTTTAAAATATTATGTGATTTTAAAAGTGTTTGTGTTTAAAAAAGAATGTTGATGCGTTTTCAAAAAAAATACCATTTTAAACCGAGAGGGCGTAAGAGGGGTGGTGTATGAACTAGGCGTAGGCCATAGCTCGGGAAGGACAACTGTCATGCCTAGCTCGACGATATTAGTTTTAAATCCATTAGACATTGACTTGAGATGGCATAGTTTAGTGATAGGTGTGAGTGCGGTGGCCGAGATTATCCCCTTGGGATTGACCATGTTAGGACGCACTACGATCACTTGGACACCGTGACATGATCGGTGAAGATTGGAAGAAGAATAAGCGACAAACGGATGAGACGCTATGTTCAAATAGATAACATGGACCTGCGAAGGGGTTTTGAGTCATGCTTATTGTGACAGGAGTGTGATTTTTACTCCCATTGCAACGCACGGGCATGCTTGATAGTACAATAAAAAGTATGAACACCGACAACTGGAATGAAGTGTGTGAACAGTAATGTCGGTAGAAATACGTACTCCCCCAAGCTTAGGCTTTCGCTTAGCTTGGTAATCACCACATGTGGCCTGGATAATAGCCAGAATGATAGCTCGTGGAGGCTCTCAGTGCGGCCACCTCAGCCCAACAGGCAGCCTCTACCGTCACGTTGTATTTGCGTGCCTCTCTCTCATAGATGTAGTTGTTGACACCAGATTTTGGCATGGTCAAGAATTCGGGTTCGTATGCAAAAGTTAGAGACAACACTTCACAGGCCGGCCCTGAGTGAGAAAGTATTTGGCCTTTGCCGGTTGAATGAAAACCTTGTCGGGGTAAAACCTTGCCGGTGTGAAGGCTTGCCGGCGTGGATAGCTTGCTGGCGCAGAAAGCTCGCCGTTGTGGAAGCTTGCCGGTGTGAAATCTTGCCGGTGGAGAAACCTTGCCGGGGTAAAACCTTGCTGATGTGAAATCTTGCCGGGGGAGAAACCTTGCCGGGAAGGAACCCTTGCCGGGGTAAAACCTTGCTGATGTAAAGGCTTGCCGGGTAGAAACCTTGCCGGTGTGGAAATCTTACCCGGGTGGAAAGCCTGCCGGGGTGGAGGCTATGATAGTCAAGCCGACGAGAAGTTGAAGATGGGCTCAAAAGGTTATTCAGATGATCTTGAATGGAAAAGTGTTCTACACGGAAGTTGTGCGTTTCGTCAAAACGATCGATTTTGATATAAAGATAGTCTCAATCCGAGGTCGTATGCAAAAGTTAGAGACCGCACAACGAGACCCTCCAGCGAGCAAAATATGACGCCCGGAACCAGACACATATGTGGGTATGTCTGATGAGCTGCGTGACTCGTCGAAACGGTCAAGATTGCTTTTGGGCTCGTTTCCATCCGAGGTCGTTTGCCACCACAAAAAGGACCCGCAAAGTACAGCCAGTTTAAACCGAACAGTTTTGGAAAGTTTGGATAAAAACAATCCGAATTTGACTAGGGTTTTGGACGTGAATTGATGTAATTTTCTTGTAAGGAAAGCCTAGATAAATCCTTTGATTGTACGGGAAGTTCAGCCGCCTCTTACATATGTTGGGGGTGACGGTCGATTGAAACAACAAACAATCGAACAAATTAATATACTACTTTTTCAGTCTATGTTTTATCTCTCCACCGTTTTTCTCTCTCGTTCTTCGCTGTTCTTCGTGTTTGAGAGATGCGAATCTTGAGGCTCTAGGGGCGAGCGAATCGACCTAGGGAAGCCCATAGCCGCCGCAATCCCCGACAGGGTCCCTCCCGCCACTGTCTTGCATATCACGCTGTCGGTCGGGTCTCCTTCGACGTGAGCTGCGGTGCATCACCCCCGGCGTCGAGGGTACACGTGACGTGTTCGTGTGTAAACACACTTTTTGGCGACTCCGCTGGGGAAAAGAGGATCAATCTTCATCATCCACCATGTCCGATCTTCCCAAGCCATCTGAGGTAGACGCCGATAACATCATTAAGCCCAGTCTTGATGAGATATCGGCCGATCATCGCCAAGTCTATGAGGAGTACAAGAAGGCGCGCGAGGAGAAGGACATGCAGGAGTTCCTTGCAAAATTCAAGAAGGATCGCCAAGGCAACATCACTCCGATTGAAGAAATCAAGTTTCCTCCTCTTCAAGCCGAGCAGGTTAAAACCCCTGTAAGTACTACCTTTTCTCCTGAGCAGCAGGCTGAGATTGAGAGTCGTGTTGCTGATGGTAACAATCTAGTCTATCAAACTTTCATAGAAAATACTAATGCTCAGAAGAGTATATCTCAATCATCTAGTGGTAATGGTGGTATAGCTCCTAGTGTGCAAAACCCTAATCTGACTTTACCTATTTCATCGCACCTCCCATGCAGATGACTTATTATCCTACTCAAACAAATCAGATTGTGGCTGCACCCATTAGTCCCATCATGAGAATGCCGGGTTCGGTGGCAACGCCGAACCAAACCCTACCTACGGCTACAACCACTCGGCCATTACCGAACTATGGCTCGGCATATATGCCACATTTCCCACCTACAGCTAGTAGTCCTACCCTTCCCATGCCACAGCAGCAAGCTTCATCGTCTACTACAGACAATGCCCTAGCTAATTTAAGAGAGGAGATGGCTAAGATGCTTCGAGAGAATTTTGGAGTTGAGCTACCTCGGAATCGGATTTACCAAAAGCCGTACCCTGAATACTTTGATGCCATCCAGTGCCCTCCAGGATATAAAATTCCAGATTTTGTTAAGTTTAATGGAGAAGGCACAAAAACCACATGGGAGCATGTTAGTCAATATTTAGCACAATTAGGTGAGGCAGGCTCGTTAAATGAATTGAAAGTGCGTTTGTTTCCTTTATCATTAACTGGTACTGCATTTTCATGGTTTTTTTCTTTACCACATGGTTCTATTTGGGTTTGGTCGCAGCTAGAGCAGAAATTTCATGATCACTTTTATAGCGGCGACAATGAGCTCAAGTTGTCACATCTAACATCGGTTAAATAGAAGCATGATGAATCGGTCTCCGATTACGTCAAGAGATTCAGAGAAACAAAAAAACAGTGGTTTAGTTTGGTGATAACCGAGAGGGACTTGGCGGACCTAGTGCTGAGTGGTTTGAGAACTCCCATTAGAGAAAAGCTAGAAGGCTATGAGTTCTTTATCAACCAAGTTTTATATAGGGCTTTGGCTCAGGAAAGCTGAAGCAAAGATCTCAAAGAAGTGCACAGATACAAAGTCGATCGTCCAAAGATGAATATGGTCGAATATGATAGTGATCACTCGGACGATGAGGGTGATGTTTTTGCTACTGAATTTGTTTGGCCATCTAAGGCCAAACCCTTTACTTGCAATGATCTGAAACCGATTCATAAGAATTATGATGAAGAGATGAAGTTTACTTTTAACATTGCTAAGTGTGATAGAATATTAGATGCTTTGCTGCAAGCTAAAATTATTAGGATATCTCATACTTTACCGCCGTTTGAAGAGTTAAAACAGCGTGCTTATTGCAAGTATCATAATTCTTTTTCTCATGCTACTAACGATTGCAATGTTTTTCGACGACAGATACAATCGACCATTAATGATGGACGATTGAACTTCTCTGAGATGCAAGTTGATAAACAACCTTTTCCAATGAATACCATGGATTTGGATGGGAAGAAGCTACTCATTCGGGCGGAGGTTGCCGAATCTGCTAATAAAGCTAATGTCATTGTTGGTGAGCCCAGGAAAGACAAAGAGGGCGACAAGGTCTTGGGGAGACAGGTTGTACTTGATAAGCAACCCGATGGCAAGGAAGTGATCAAAATTACCATCAAGAATCCTACACTCGGGGGGCAAGCACAGGTGCAGCAAGACACTCGAGTTAAATTTGTTAATCCCAAGAGTCCGGAGGTTGGTAAGTGGAAGACGAATGAAGCTAAAGTGCAGCGCACGAAAATCAAACCAACTTTTGATATGTTGTTGTCCAAGTATGCCAGTCAAGCAACCGGTTCTATCTCTGACCGGTCATCAAATTTGAAACGCTCAAGGTCACCTCCTCGGGAAGAATTTCAACATCATGCAAGGCCATATGGGTCGTGGGCGCCGGGACCGTGGATGCCGCCACCCCCCTATGCGCCATACTACATGGGAGACTTCAATGGAGGATGGTGGCAGCCCCCAATGGCCCCTTATGATTTTCATCCAGGTTGGGAAGAACCAAGGAGGTCCGTTCATGAGAGACTTTCTTATCCCACACGAGGCCGTTTGAACAATGGTGTCAATCGGCCAGTGCAAGATAATCAGAAAAGGGTCAGCAAGCAAGAATGGCGTGTTAAGTCGCCAAGTGCTGCAACGGTTGAGTCAAGGAAAGGCAAGGAAAAAATCAATGCCGACTCACTCATCTTGGGCATCGAAACATTCGCCATACAGCAGCCGATTGTGCATAGCAACCCGACTGAGCCGATACTTGCTATCGCGCCAAAGCACTCGGCTAATGACCATGAAGCAAGAACTAGCCAAGTAAAGACGAGAGATCTTAAATACACTCAGCCAAAGTGGTGTCCTCCAGGGCTGACAAAGCCACAAAAGAGGAAACTACAAAGGCTAAGAAGTCAAGAGATGATAGAACAAGAGACCGAGAAGCAAAGGGATAAGTTGTTCAACGACACTCGGCCCATGGTGCCTACAAAACAAGTGTGGAGGCCTAAACAAATACAAAATGCAATGGCTTCTACACCTATCACAGCAGTGCCTACACCACTAAAAGAGGACGATGTGATCATTGCATCGTCCGAGTTACCTATTGCTTCCTCTTCGCTTGAACAAATTTCAGAATCGGTGGATACATTAGGGGAATAGGAGGATATGTTAGATTACGAGTCTACACCGGTTCATGAAGGTATGGATATTAATATGGTGTATTACTTACCTGCCGAGTTTCATGCTGTAGATGAGGAAGGGGAGGTGGCTCAACTGGATTTTGGCCCTAAAAACGCAATATTCGAGAAGCCAAAAGAACTAGTAACGCATCTGAAACCGTTATATCTCAGAGGTCATATCAATGGGTCACCGCTCACTCGGATGCTGGTTGATGGTGGTGCTGTGGTGAATCTTATGCCGTATTCGGTCTTCAGAAAATTGGGGCTGCATGATGAAGAGTTGATAAAGACCAACATGGTGCTCAATGGATTTGAAGGCAAAGAGAAAACTGAAGCCAAAGGTGTGATGTATGTGGAGCTTACAGTCGGAAGCAAAACTTTGGCTACTGCATTCTTTGTCGCTGAGGTGCAAGGTAACTACAACATCATACTAGGCCATGATTGGGTTCATGCAAACCAATGCGTGACATCTACTATGCACCAGTTTTTAATCCAGTGGGTTGATGATGAAGTGGAAGTCATTCATGCGGATAATTCGGCCTGTGTTGCTTTGGCCGATGCATCGGTGGATTGGCAACATCCTAATGCTACTTTCTTGACGGGGCGTGACTTACCAAAGTTTGATTTTCTCAGCGTGACCAAGAATGGTTTCGTGCCCGTCTCTTTAAAGCCGACTGAATGCAATCGGCTCCAAGGTATGATATGTGTAAATGGATCCTAACTCAGAGTGGTTACAAAAGCGACTTGTAGAATATCGGTCCGATGAGAACGATATGTATGAGTATATAGAAGAGTTAGATGATATGGATAAATTAGGACAAGGTTTTACATCAGCCGATCCATTAGAAGAGATAGATATAGGAGATGGTTCAACTTCTAGGCCGACATTTGTAAACAAAAATTTGAAAGCTGATTATAAAGCTAGGTTAATCGAGCTATTGAAAGAATATATTTGTTGCTTTGCATGGGAATATCATGAGATGCCAGGGTTAAGCCAAGAGCTAGTGGAGCATCGGTTACCTATAAAGGCTGGTTTTAGACCATATAAGCAATTGGCCAGAAATTTTAATCCAAAAACATATGTCCGTATCAAGGAAGAGATCAGTCGTTTGCTTAAAGCTAATTTTATTAGACCTTGCAGGTATGCCGAGTGGATTTCTAACATTGTCCCAGTGGAGAAGAAACGATCCGGCAAGTTGAGGGTGTGCATTGACTTCAGAGATTTGAATAGGGCTACACCCAAAGATGAGTATCCCATGCCAATAGCCGATATGCTTATTAATGATGCTTCTGGACATAAGGTTATTAGCTTTCTAGATGGTAATGCCGGATACAATCAAATTTTTATGGCCGAAGAGGACATGTCCAAAACAGCTTTTCGTTGCGCTGGTTTTCTTGGTTTATTCGAGTGGACAGTGATGACATTTGGATTAAAAAATGCTGGCACCACATATCAAAGGGCCATGACTTTGATTTTTCATGATTTACTCGGTGTCATACTTGAGGTTTATATTGATGATATTGCTGTCAAATCGGATTCTTTTGAGTCTCACTTGGCTGATTTGCGTTTAGCCTTTGAAAGAATGAAAAAGTATGGACTGAAGATGAATCCTTTGAAGTGTGCATTTGGCGTGTTAGCTGGCAAGTTTTTGGGTTTCATTATTCATGAAGATGGCATAGAGATTGATCCCAAAAAGATAGAGGCCATACAAAAAGTGGAGGCTCCAACATGCAAGAGAGATATGCAAAAGTTCCTTGGTAAGGTCAATTACTTGAGGAGATTCATAGCTAATATGTCAGCGAAGGTTGATGTGTTTACTCATATCCTTCGGTTAAAGAACGATGCTGATTTCACTTGGGGGGCAAAACAGCAAGAAGCATTTGATATGATCAAGAATTATTTGTGCACTCCTCCGGTGATGAAAGCACCCAAGCATAGGGAACCCTTCAGGCTTTACATTGCAGCAGAGGAAGGAGTTATTGGTGCTGTTCTGACTCAAGAAATCAAAGGAAAAGAGCATGCCATCACTTATTTGAGCCGCCGTTTATTGGACGCCGAGACAAGGTATACATTTATTGAAAAATTATGTCTATGTTTATATTATGCTTGCACAAAATTGAGACATTATTTAGTGTCGAATGCTTGCACAATAGCTTGTCAGACCGATGTCATTAAATACATGTTGCATAGACCAATTCTTAGTGGTAGAATTGGCAAGCGGGCTTATGCTTTGATTGAATATGATTTGGCTTATGAATCTCTAAAATCCATGAAAGGCCAAATCGTTGCTAATTTTATTATTGAACATCGGATTGATGACAAACATGATGTTGATATAAACCTTGTCTCACTAGTACTGTGGAGATTATATTTTGATGGTTCGGTTTGTAGCAATGGACAAGGTGTTGGTATTGTTTACATATCTCCTCATGGTGCTGATTTTGAAGCCTCATGCCACTTAGAATATTTTTGTACAAACAATCAGGCCGAATATGAAGCATTATTATTCGGCCTAGAGATGTTACTTGCTATAGGTGTTACACATATTGAGGCTTATGGTGATTCGTTATTAGTAGTGCAACAAATATCCAAAGTCTTTCAATGTTTTGATGAATCACTTAATGTTTATCTTGATAAATGTTTAGATATAATTTCTACTTTGGATTTTTTAGCATTGCTCATATATCTAGACATGACAATTGGAAAGCAAATGAGTTGGCACAACAAGCATCCGGCTACCATGTTGATCGTGGCATGTTTCATATTTCTGAAAAGCCGATGTCTAGTCTTGCCAACATAGGGGAGGCCGAACCGGAGCCCACCGTTTTTGTCACTAATGAAATATTCAATGCAGGAGAAAATCAAGACTGGAGGAAACCAATTGTTGATTATCTGTGTGATCCTAGTAGAAGGGTGGATAGGGCTGTTCGGCGTATAGCTTTTAAATACACAATGAGAGATGATGGTCTCTACCGCCGAACGGTTGATGATGTTCTTCTAAAGTTCTTGGACGAGGACCAATCGAGAGTTGCTATGGGGGAGGTCCATGAAGGTATTTGTGGCACTCATCATTCGGCTCCCAAGATGAAATGGTTGCTACGACGTGCTGGATTTTATTGGCCGACTATGATTAATGATTGCTTCAGATATTACAAAGGGTGTGAAGCTTGTCAAAAAATTGGTGATATTCAGTTGGCTCCTGCTGCTATGTTACATCCCATTATCAAGTCGTGGCCTTTCAGAGGGTGGGGTTTAGACTTTATTGGACAAATTCATCCGTCTTCCTCAAAGGGGCATCGGTTCGTATTGGTGGCAACCGATTATTTCACTAAATGGTATGAAGCAGTACCTCTCGAGAACGACACATGCAGAGGTAATTAAATTCATAACCGATCACATTATTCATAGATTCGACATTCCTCAAACGTTGACTACAAATCAAGGCTCATCTTTTATGTCACACCAAGTCAGAGAATTTGCCGAATCTCATAACATAAAGTTGCTCAATTCCTCTCCATATTATACCCAAGACAATGGACAAGCCGAGTCTAGCAATAACATTTTAGTCAAACTCATCAAGAAGAAGATTGAGGATAATCCAAGGAGATGGCATGAGTTGTTGTTTGAGGCTTTGTGGGCACATAGGATCTGAAGTCATGGTGCTACAAAGGTGACTCCATATGAGCTAGTATATGGTCAAGAGGCTGTTTTACCAGTGGAAGTAAATTTGAATACTTTGAGAATAGCCAAACAAAATGATTTATCAACAGTAGACTTTTATAACTTAATGATGGACAACATTGACGAAGTTCCGATAAACGTTTGGCTGCTTTGGAGGCCATAGAGAGAGACAAGTTGAGGCTGGCAAGAGCTTACAATAAGAAGGTCAAGTTGAAGAATTTTCAAGTTGGCGATCTTGTATGGAAAGTGATTCTACCGATTGGTTCAAAAGATAGAAAATTCGAGAAGTGGTCTCCAAGTTGGGAAGGTCCTTTTAGGATCGCAAAAGTAGTTCCCGGAAATTCATATTTGGTGGAATCCATGCAAGGGGCATTGTTACCTCGAGCTCTCAAAGGCAAATACTTGAAGAAATACCGCCTGAGCTTGTGGCAAGAAGCCTAAATAGGCAAGGGTTTTCCCAGTCACGACGTTGTAAAACGACGGCCAGTGAATTGTAATACGACTCACTATAGGGCGAATTCGAGCTCGGTACCCGGGGATCCTCTAGAGTCGACCTGCAGGCATGCAAGCTTTGCCGAAAAACAGGGGGGCATGTGCTGACAACACTTCATGGGCCGGCCCCGAGTGAGAAAGTATTTGGCCTTTGCCGGCTGAATGAAAACCTTGCCGGGGTAAAACCTTGCCGGTGTGAAGGCTTGCCGGCGCAGAAAGCTCGTCGTTGTGGAAGCTTGCCAGTGTGAAATCTTGCCGGGGAGGAACCCTTGCCGGGGTAGAAACCTTGCCGGGGTAAAACCTTGCTGATGTGAAATCTTGCCGGGGGAGATACCTTGCCGGGGAGGAACCCTTGCTGGGGTAGAAACCTTGCCGGGGTAAAACCTTGCTGATGTAAAGGCTTGCCGGGTAGAAACCTTGCCGGTGTGGAAAGCCTGTCGGGGTGGAGGCTATGATAGTCAAGCCGATGAGAAGTTGAAGATGGGATGAAAAGGTTATTCAGGTGATCTTGGATGGAAAAGTCTTCTACATGGAAGTTGCGCGTCTCGTCAAAACAATCGATTTTGATATAAAGAACGTCTCAATCCGAGGTTGTATGCAAAAGTTAGAGCCCGCACAGCGAGACCCTCCAGCGAGAAAAATATTACGCCCGGAACGAGACACATATGTGGGTATGTCTGATGAGCCGCGTGACTCGTCGAAATGGTCAAGATTGCTTTTGGGCTCGTTTCCATCCGAGGTCATTTGCCACCACAAAAAGGACCCGCAAAGTACAGCCAGTTTAAACAGAACAGTTTTGGAAAGTTCAGATAAAAACAATCCAAATTTGACTAGGGTTTTGGACGTGATTTGATGTAATTTTCTTGTAAGGAAAGCCTAGATAAATCCTTTGCTTGTACGGGAAGTCCAGCCGCCTCTTATATATGTTGGGGGTGATGGCCGATTGAAACAACACACAATCGAACAAATTAATATACTACTTTTTCAGTCTATGTTTTTATCTCTCCACCATTTTTCTCTCTCATTCTTCATTGTTCTTCGTGTTTGAGAGCTGCGAATCTCGAGGCTCTAGGGGCAAGCAAATTGTCCTAGGGCATCCCATAGCTGCCGCAATCCCTGACGGGGTCCCTCCCGGGTGCACGGGGTTTCGGGTCTGCAAAAGCGCCCGCCGACTGTCTTGCGTATCGCGCTGTCGGTTGGGTCTCCTTCGACGTGAGCTGCGGTGCATCGCCCCCGACGTCGAGGGTACATGTGATGTGTTCGTGTGTCAACAGTAGTATCTTCCTTTACTCTAATGATCAAAAAGAGCATGTTCAGGCAAAATAACAGGTACAATGGGTTTTCTTATCGAACATTAAGTTATAATTATAATTAGTGGCTCCAAATTTAATGAACTTATGATGCTGCATGGCACAAAAGTCTAGGTACTGGGTAGGTAAAATAGAAGGCCAAGGTGACACATCTAGCTTCCTAGCTACACGAGAGGCATAAATCCCTCCATAAAAGTGACCACTATGAGCATTGTGTTGCAACCTCTATGCAACAATTGCTCCAAGATTATAACATTTAATCCCTGTTAGAGCAGTGTGTATGAGGATCAAGTCAGGGGCACAGAGTGTACTACAATCTTGTTACCGACAATGCATTTGCCATTAAAGAGTGCAAAGTAATGGATGGGTGGAAATTGTATGCTTTTGATCCTAGCTTGTGCAACTCCTGTATCCTCACCACAACAAAGACTAGTTAAGAACATCTCATACTCAGATTTTGGTGGTTCGTCTACCGAACCCCAATATGGATTTTTGCACGCAACACAGAATTCTTCTAGAGGCACGGTGAAAGCACTATCATAATGGCTAAATGAAACTCTAGAATCACGAGAATGATATTTAAATTTCTTGGTGAACGAATGGGTGAGGTTAAGATGTTGAATGCACTTATCTACGATGAAGGGAGCGGCTCGGTGTTGTGAACATACTGAATCAAATTCTTCCTTAATACCTGCTCCTATCATGAACTCATCACATGGCCATAGGCACGATTTGGTATCGGCATCCCGCATTGAGCTTGCACCCGGCTCAACATAAGACTGTCTTATTGAGCTCCCACTCGATGATGCCTCAGAGGACCTCCTCCTCAAAGAACTCCTCCTAAAGAGGTCCATTTTTGTACAAACAATTTTCTGAAATTTTTGAGCCACAAAATGATGTCAACAAAACTTCACAAGATTGATTGCAACTACTCATATGGATGTCTAGAGGCTATATCAAGCATTCAAACTACTTGGAACTAAAAGAATTCAACATGCAAGCTCATTTACAGCAGCACCAAGGGTAGCTAATTACTCAAAATATAAACCACTAGAACAAAAACTAATTGGAGCAATGGAGGAGTCACATACCAACTAGCAATCGCCCAAAACAATATCAGAAATGGAGCTTCAATCAAAGAGATCGAAATTCGTGGGTTTGAGAGTAAGAACACGAGGGAAAGAGCTACATGATTTTTTTTCTGAAGGTAGGTGATGAAGTGAGCTAAAGGATAATGAGGGGGCCCTTGTGGGGCCCACTACCCACCAGGGTGCGCCAGGTGGGTGTGGCGCGCCCTGGTGCCTAGTGGGCACCTGGGGCACCCCCTGTGGTGTTTTCAGTACCAAAAATTCTCAAATATTCAGAAAAAATTGTGTTAAAATTTCAGGTCATTCCAAGCACTTACATTTTTTGGTACTTTTTTATTGCACGGAAAATTCAAAAAACAGGATATTCATGGCATTTTATTGTATTTAACTAAAAATAACAGAAAACAAAAAGTGGGTACAGAAGGTTGTGCCTACTAGATTCATCGACCACATGCTTCTCGAAAATAATTCATTAATAAGGTTGATCAAGTCTTATTAACAACCACTTTTGATTAGCATGAACCCGTAGAATTTTCGTAAAACACTAAGTTACCTCAACGGGGATATGCTCTCCCAAACAATAAGTGTTCCATATTTATTTTTGACAGTAGGTAGAGGGAGTTGAAAACTTCCAATAGTAATTGTCGGAGTCTTTTCAATAACATTAATACCATTAAACTAAAATTGTTCCTTCGGAAAGTGCACCATATGCTCATTACCATTGATATTAAAAGCAACCTTGCTTTTGTTGCAATCAATAACAGCCTCTGTTGTCGGTGTCAAAGCCGGCGGATCTCGGGTAGGGGGTCCCGAACTGTGGATCTTAGATCAATGTGGAACAAGGGACGTGGGACATGATATTTACCCAGGTTCAGGCCCTCTTGATGGAGGTAAAACCCTACGTCCTACTCTTGTTTATATTGATGGTGATGTACCGATTACAGAGTTGATCTACCTTGAGATCGTATGTTGTGGTCTAAACCCTAAGGGTATGATGAATGTCATAATGATCTATCAACTAGCCTGGCCTCGGCTTATATAATGTACCGGGGGCCTAGTATAACAAGAGTCCTAGTCAGATACGTTGGTGGAGAGGAGTCCTTGTCTTGATCACCAAGTCTTGTGGAATCTTCCTCGTACATGTCACAGGCTGTCCGAACTGGCCCAATAGTGAACCGCCATGGGGGTCCTCGACCCGATCCACCTAGTTGGGAGACGACGTGGTGAGTACCCCCTAGACTAGGACACCGTCACCCGCAGTGTTCAAAAAGGGCCTACCAAGGATAATCGACATGTTGTCGTCCTCGGGCGTATCAAGTATAACAAAGTTTATTAAGATAGTAACATTTGCAACCACAACAGGCACATCCTCACAAACACCGATGGGTATGGTAGTTGATTTGTTATCCATTTGCAATGATATTTCAATGGGTGTAAGTTTTTTCTATAAAGTCTTCTATATAAAGAGAAAGGCATAACACTAACACCAGCTCCTAAATTACATAAGGCAGTTTTGACATAACTTCTTTTGATGGAACATGGTATAGTTGGTATTCTCGGGTCTCCTAGTTTCTTAGGTACTCCATCCTTAAAAGAATAATTAGCAAGCATGGTGGAGATTTCAGCTTCAGTTATTTTTCTTTTATTAGTGACAATATCTTTCATATATTTAGCATAAGGGGCCATCTTTAAAATATTGGTCAAACGAGTACGCAAAAGACTGGCCTAAGCATTTCAACAAAGCGTTCAAATTCTTCCTCAGCTTTTTCTTAGATGGTTTAGGTGGAAAGGGCATGGGTTTTTGAACCCATGGTTCTCTTTATTTACCATGTTTTCTAGCAACAAAGTCTCTCTTATCATACCATTTATTTTTAGAAGGTGGGTTATCAAGATCAACATCAGGTTCTATTTCAGCATCATTATCTAGTTCTTTATCATTGTCTCATTGAGCATCTAAATGCACATCATCCTTGTCATTCTCATTATCACTAGGTGAATGTTCATTACCAGATTGAGTTTCAACATCAGAAATATAGACATCATTATCAACATGAGATGGTTTTTCTACCTCACATTCACTAGAAGTATGCAAAGTCCTATCTTTTTTCTTTTTCTTCTTCTATACCTAATATTAAAGTACGGAGTGATAACCCACAAGTATCGGGGATCGCAACAGTTTTCGATAAGTAAGAGTGTCGAACCCAACGAGGAGCTAAATGTAGAACAAATATTCCCTCAAGTTCTATCGACCACCGATACAACTCTACGCACGCTTGACATTCGCTTTACCTAGAACAACTATGAAGCTAGAAGTACTTTGTAGGTGTTGTTGGATAGGTTTGCAAGATAATAAAGATTACGTAAATAAAAAGTAGGGGCTGTTTAAGTAAATAAGCAATAAAGTAAATATAGAGAGTGTGGAAAAGTGGTGATAGGAGTTGTGAAATTGCCCCTAAGAAATTGACTACTTTACTAGACCGATAACAAGTATTATGTGGGAGAGGCCACTGCTAGCATGTCATCCCTGACTTGGAATTGTATGCACTTATGATTGGAACTATTAGCAAGCATCCGCAACTACTAACATTCATTAAGGTAAAACCCAACCATAGCATTAAGATATATTGGTCCCCCTTCAATCCCGTATGCATCAATTTCTATGCTAGGTTGAAGCTTCTGTCACTCTCTGTTTCTGCGTTCTCAGATTCTGCCCTTTCACCGTTTCTTATATTCCCGGAGATCCATAACTCCGATTGGGCTGAAATTTTAACACGATCTCTACCTGGATATTAGCTTTCTTGCGGCGAAAGAAGGGCATCAACCGCCTCGTGGCCCCTTCGGGCACCGTCTCGCGTGGATTTTTCTTCCCAAAAATCATATATATTCCAAAAAAAATCTCCGTCAGTTTTTATCCCGTTTGGACTCCGTTTGATATGGATATTCTGCGAAACAGAAAACATGCAAAAAACAGGAACTGGCACTGGATCAATATGTTAGTCCCAAAAATAGTATAAAAAGTTGCCAAAAGTATATGAAAGTTGTAGAATATTGGCATGGAACAATAAAAAATTATAGATATGACGGAGACGTATCACGGAGCCTTTCTCGGTTCTCCATAAGTCACCTATTTATATTTGTTGATTTTGTGTAAATCATAAAGATTGATGGTTGAGATTTAATGGATCTACGATAACTGTTCGGACCAAAATAGGGACCAATCGATTTTCTACGCTAAAGTTTTCTACACTGTTGGTTCGCTGGCATGCTAAGTTGGCTTGGGTGATTTAGTTGTGCGTTGATGGGCTTTCATGGAACGCCAACCATGCATGGGCTTTTATCTATGTGTTCGTTTTCTAGAAAAAAGATCTATGCATTCATCCCTTGTTTCTTCTCTTCATCATTTGTTTTCAAACAAGCGGATCCTAACACGTTCGTAGGAGTTCGTATACAACATCTCCACATGTATTATAAATACCTCTTCCAAATCAAAACAATATCCTGGTAATCAACCTTAGCGGAAGGCGGTTTGGACGCAATGGCGCTATAGTGGGTCGTCCGGTACGTGGTTGCGCCGACACCGGCGCCATCATATTGCCGTCTTCCATCCACGCGATGTATCTCGTCACCTTTTGCATGATGGTCGCCCACACCTGTGCCATCGCCGGACGGAGCCTCAGGTGCGTCGCAACGCGATTGAGGGAGTCCTGGATTAGGGGGTATCCGGATAGCCGGATTATATCCTTTGGCCGGACTGTTGGACTATGAAGATACAAGATTGAAGACTTCGTCCCGTGTCTGGATGGGACTCTACTTGGCGTGGAAGGCAAGCTAGGCAATACGGATATGTATATCTCCTCCTTTGTAACCGACCTTGTGTAACCCTAGCCCTCTCCGGTGTCTATATAAACTGAAGGGTTTTAGTCCGTAGGACAACATACAGTCATACCATAGGCTAGCTTCTAGGGTTTAGCCTCTCCGATGTCGTGGTAGATCTACTCTTGTACTACTCATATTATCAAGAATAATCAAGCAGGACGTAGGGTTTTACCTCCATCAAGAGGGCCCGAACCTGGGTAAAACATCGTGTCCCCTGCCTCCTATTACCATCCGCCTTAGACGCACAGTTCGGGACCCCTACCCGAGATCCGCCGGTTTTGACACCGACATTGGTGCTTTCATTGAGAGTTCCTCTGTGTCATCGTCATTAGGCCCGATGGCTCCTTCAATCATCGATAGTGATGCAGTCTAGTGTGAGACTTTTCTCCCAGGACAGATCTTTGTATTCGGTGGCTTCGCACCGCGGGCCAATTCGCTTGGCCATCTGGAGCAGATCGAGAGTTACGCCCCTGGCCACCAGGTCAGGTTTCGAAGCTTAAACTACACGGTTGTATCCGCGGAGACTTGATCTTCGACGGATTCGAGCCCCTGCCTAGTGCGCCACACGGTCACGATGAGCATGATTTAGCTCTACCATCGGACAGTGTTCAGGAGATCGCACCGGCAACCGCTCCGACCCTCAATTCGGAACCAGTTGCGCCATCCATGGACGGGTGGATAGACCCCGCCACGGAGGCCGCATCCTCAGCGGCGATCGAGCCAAGTATCGACCTTACCCCTCACGAGAGCCATGATGCCAAGCTGCCGGATCCTTCCCCGGCCACGGACTCCGAACCGCCTGCGCCCGTGCCTATCGAATCAGACTGGGCACCGATCATGGAGTTTACCTCCGCGGATATCTTTCAGTACTCGCCCTTCGGCGACATACTGAACTCATTAAGGTCTCTCTCCTTGTCAGGAGAGTCCTGGCCGAACTATGTCCAGCAGGATTGGGATGCGGATGACGAAGAAATTCACCGCCCACCCACCACCCACTTAGTACCACTGTCGATGACTTGACCAACATGCTCGACTTCGACTCTAAAGACATCGACGGCATGGACGATGATGCAGGAGCCAAACAAGAACCACTGCCCATAGGGCACTGGACAGCCACCTCATCATATGATATATATATGGAAGGCAATGGCGACGAGACAGCGGAGGATGACCCCTCCAAGAAGCAACCCAAGCGCCGACGTCAGTGACGCCGCTCTAAGTCTTGCCAAGCCAAAAGCGGCCATACCGACACAGGAGATAATAGCACTCCGGACAGTGCCGAAGACGACAACAATCCCCTCCAGCAAGATTTAGAGCAGGAGGATGGAGAAGCCAGCCCTCCCGAGAGAGCGGGAGATGGAGAGGTGGAGGATGATAATTACATGCCTCCCTCCGAAGACGAGGCAAGCCTCGACGATGACGAATTTGTCGTGCCTAAGGATCCCGTCGAACAAGAACGCTTCAAGCGTCGGCTTATAGCCACGGCAAATAGCCTTAAGAAAAAGCAACAACAACTTCAAGCCGATCAAGATTTGCTAGCTGACGGATGGACTGAAGTCCTTGCGGCCGAGGAATCACTACAAGAAATATGTCAACTAGTGACCTTCTATCAGTGACCCTGGAAGAATTGGTCATAGATCTATGACCATTTCAGACCAATTGGTCAAAAGCTGTTCGGGGGGTTCCAAACCCTAAACTACAACGACCATTTTGGTCAGAAAGGTCGTAATTTCCTTACACGAAATGGTCATAAAGCAGATAGCACTGGTCCGCTGCCTTATTTCTAGCTGATCATGACCAATATAGATGGTCATAACCTTATAAATTGTGGTGGGTTGCTATGACTAGGCGCCACCTCATCAGTTTTGCCTATGTGTCATGTCCATGTGGCAGTTTTTGCCCTAGGTTGTGAAGCAACCTATATTTCTGTCATTCCCAAAATTCCCAAAAAAATCTCATAAATTCTTTGGGTCATATCTTCGTCAAATATGTAAAAAACCTTCCTTGCGTAGTTCAAAAATATTCATTTTCCTATTATCTTCAGAAAAACACTTTGTGAAGGAAGTACCACTTTGGCATGTCCAAATGGTATCCATTTTCTACAGTGCTTTCCTCTACCCAAATTACCATCCTCCACCAAATGCCAGCTCAATCCATTCATTATTTTGAGCCCGGCTTGAACATTCGTATTTATGTCCAGTGTGGTACTTTGCAAAACAAGTACCACCTAGGCTCCTCCTTTTGAGTTGAAAATTTGTGACGATGGTCTTCTTAGTAATTGATCATCCTCAGCCAAAACTCACACCCATTAGCCATGTGCATTTCCCGTACCGCTAATCAAACACTTGGCTGCTTATTAATGTTTGAGCATCGATCGGTCTCCTCGTGAGAATCTTATGTTGTGATTTTCTTCCTAGCACCTACCTGGAGAGTTCCCAACCCACTAGACATTACTAGGCAGCCCAGAACACATGGCAACGCCACGGTCACGCGGTGACCACGCGGCGGGCATGCGAGTTTATGCGCTCTAGAGTTGGGGCCCCTCGGCCACCGTCCAATCCACGACGTATCGCCACCAAACCATGTATTTATGATTAAATAGGTACTTATGTAACTATAAATGATTTTTGGAAAAAATAAATAGCAACCTATGAGGCAGCTGTAGTTCAAGTTTGATCCGCTTCCACCAGAATCAGCGGGAATTTGTCTTTTTCACCAGAGGTGGATCAAAACTTTTGACACCCAACCATTTTGTCAATTGTGCATTAAATATGTCCTAGTATTTTATAAAATTGATTTGGTCCAATTTTGCAACAAATATATGGTAGGTCCTTCATAAAAGAACTCATTTCAGGCACTCGGAAAATAGAAAATAAATTTTCCGTGCAAAGAAAATGAAAACTTCCTTAGGCAACATTGTTTGCCATTCCAAGATGCACCCTTGTGCACAATATGAGATCATTTGAACAAACTATGCCATGAATGTGGCCATAAGATTGATCATTTTGGCTTGAAAGCCATGAATCTTCACGCCTGATAGCTCATTTCTGAGAACACTTTTTAAAAATAATTTCCGTATTACAAGTTTATTATATTGCCTGGAAACTTGGTCACATATAATGACACAACGCGAAAGTTTTCCAATTTTTTGATTTTTTTGAATTTTTTATGCCCGTTTCAAAATGCGGTCAAAACGGCGGGCTTGACCATTCCTAGCTAGTGGTTGAATCTTGGAAAGCTTTTGATGTTTCTCTGATTAAATAGATACTTATTTACCTAGAAATGATTTTTGGAAAAAATAAAAAGCAAACTATGAGGCACCTGCAGTTCAAATTTGACCCGCTTCCAACTGAATCGGCGGGAATTTGTCTTTTTCACCAGAGGTGGATCAAAACTTTTGACACCCAACCATTTTGTCAATTATGCATTAAATATGGCCTAGTATTTTATAAAATTGATTTTGTCCAATTTTGCAACAAATATATGGTAGGTCCTTCATAAGAAAACCTCATTTGGGGCACTCAGAAAATGGAAATGGCTCTTTTGTGCAATGAAAGTGAAAACTCCCTTGGGCAACATTGTTTGGAATTACAATATGCACCCTTGTGCACAATATGAGATCATTTAAACAAACTATGCCATGAATGTGGCCATAAGATTGATCATTTGGCTTGAAAGCCATGAATCTTCACGCATGATAGCTCATTTCTGAGAACACTTTTTAAAAATAATTTCCGTATTACAAGTTTATTATTTTTCCTGGAAACTTGGTCACATATAATGACACAATGCGAATGTTTTCCAATTTTTTGATTTTTTTGAATTTTTTATGCCCGTTTCAAAATGCGGTCAAAACGGCGGGCTAGACCGTTCCTAGCTAGTGGTTGAATCTTGGAAAACTTTTGATGTTTCTCTGATTAAATAGATACTTATTTACCTAGAAATGATTTTTGGAAAAAAGAAAGAGCAAACTATGAGGCACCTGCAGTTCAAATTTGACCCGCTTCCAACTAAATTGATGGGAATTTGTCTTTTTCACCAGAGGTGGATCAAAACTTTTGACACCCAACCATTTTATCAATAATGCATTAAATATGGCCTATTATTTTAGAAAATTGATTTGGTCTAATTTTGCAACAAATATATGATAGGTCCTTCCCAAAAAAAAACTCATTTCGGGCACTCGGAAAATGGAAAATGGCTCTTTTCTGCAAAGAAATTGAAAACTCCATTAGGCAACATTGTTTGGAATTCCAAGATGCACCCTTGTGCACAATATGAGATCATTTAAACAAACTGTGCCAGGAATGTGGCCATAACATTGATCATTTGGCTTGAAAGCCATGAATCTTCACGCATGATAGCTCGTTTCTGAGAACACTTTTTTAAAATAAATGCCGTATTACAAGTTTATTATTTTTCCTAGAAACTTGGTCACATATAATGACACAATGCGAAGGTTTTCCAATTTTTTTGATTTTTTTGAATTTTAATGCCCATTTCAAAATGCGGTCAAAACGGCGGGCTTGCCCGTTCCTAGCTAGTGGTTGAATCTTGAATTTTTTTGATGTATCTGTGATTAAATAGATACTTATGTACCTAGAAATGATTTTTGGAAAAAAATAAATAGCAAACTATGAGGCAGCTACTGTTCAAATTTGACCCGCTTCCTGCTGAATCGGCAGAAATTTGTCTTTTTCACCAGAGGCGGATCAAAACTTTTGACACCCAACCATTTGGTTAATTGTGCATTAAACATGGCCTAGTATTTTAGAAAATTGATTTGGTCCAATTTTGCAACAAATATATTGTAGATCTTTCAAAAACAAAGCTCATTTCGGGCATTCGAAAAATGGAAAACAAAGTTTTAGTCAACTGCGACCAATTTTTTAGTTAACTACGACCAATATAGATGGTCATGACATCATATGCGTGTATTGCATTTTGATTGGTCCATGGGTGTTTCACGCGGATCATGGATGGATCACCGTCGGATGCTCCTGGATCCAACGGCTGTCCTCACCCGAAGCCCACCTAAGCCGAAACCCTAGCTGTCCTGAGTCCTCGTGCACATTTTCCATCCACCCCCGCCTCCTTTCTTTCTCTCCTCACTCTCAGAACACATGGCAACGCCACGGTCACGCGGTGACCACGCGGCGGGCATGCGAGTTTACGCGCTCTAGAGTTGGGGCCCTCGGCCACCATCCAGACCTCGACGTATTGCCACCAAACCATGTATTTATGATTAAATAGGCACTTATGTAACTAGAAATGATTTTTGGAAAAAATAAATAGCAAACTATGAGGCAGCTGCAGTTCAAATTTGACCCGCTCCCTACTGAATCGGCGGGAATTTGTCTTTTTCACCAGAGGTGGATCAAAACTTTTGACACCCAACCATTTTGTCAATTGTGCATTAAATATGACCTAGTATTTTATAAAATTGATTTGGTCCAATTTTGCAACAAATATATGGTAGGTCCTTCATAAAAAAACTCATTTCAGGCACTCGGAAAATGGAAAATGAATTTTCCGTGCAAAGAAAATGAAAACTTCCTTAGGCAACATTGTTTGCCATTCCAAGATGCACCCTTGTGCACAATATGAGATCATTTGAACAAAATATGCCATGAATGTGGCCATAAGATTGATCATTTTGGCTTGAAAGCCATGAATCTTCACGCATGATAGCTCATTTCAGAGAACACTTTTTTAAAATAATTTCCGTATTACAAGTTTATTATTTTTCCTGGAAACTTGGTCACATATAATGACACAATGCGAAGGTTTTCCAAATTTTTTGATTTTTTTTGAATTATTTATGCCCGTTTCAAAATGCGGTCAAAACGGCGGGCTTGACCGTTTCTAGCTAGTGGTTGAATCTTGGAAAACTTTTGATGTTTCTCTGATTAAATAGATACTTATTTACCTAGAAATGATTTTTGGAAAAAATAAAAAGCAAACTACGAGGCACCTGCAGTTCAAATTTGACCCGCTTCCAACTGAATCGGCGGGAATTTGTCTTTTTCACCAGAGGTGGATCAAAACTTTTGACACCCAACCATTTTGTCAATTGTGCATTAAATATGGCCTAGTATTTTATAAAATTGATTTGGTCCAATTTTGCAACAAATATATGATAGGTCCTTCACAAAAAAACCTCATTTGGGGCACTCGGAAAATGGAAAATGGCTCTTTTGTGCAATGAAAGTGAAAACTGCCTTAGGCAACATTGTTTGGAATTCCAAGATGCACCCTTGTGCACAATATGAGATCATTTAAACAAGCTGTGCCATGAATGTGGCCATAAGATTGATCATTTGGCTTGAAAGCCATGAATCTTCACGCATGATAGCTCGTTTTTGAGAACACTTTTTTAAAATAAATGCCGTATTACAAGTTTATTATTTTTCCTAGAAACTTGGTCACATATAATGACACAATGCAAAGGTTTTCCAATTTTTTTGATCTTTTTTGAATTTTTATGCCCGTTTCAAAATGCGGTCAAAACGGCGGGCTTGACCATTCCTAGCTAGCGGTTGAATCTTGATTTTTTTTGATGTTTCTCTGATTAAATAGATACTTATGTACCTGGAAATGATTTTTGGAAAAAATAAATAGCAAACTATGAGGCAGCTACAGTTCAAATTTGACCCGCTTCCTGTTGAATCGGCAGAAATTTGTCTTTTTCACCAGAGGCAGATCAAAACTTTTGACACCCAACCATTTGGTTAATTGTGCATTAAAGATGGCCTAGTATTTTAGGAAATTGATTTGGTCCAATTTTGAAACAAATATATTGTAGATCTTTCAAAAACAAAGCTCATTTCGGGCATTCGAAAAATGGAAAACAAAGTTTTAGTCAACTGCGACCAATTTTTTAGTTAACTACGACCAATATAGATGGTCATGACATCGTACGCGTGTATTGCATTTTGATTGGTCCGTGGGCGTTTCACGCGGATCATGGATGGATCACCGTCGGATGCTCCCGGATCCAATGGCTGTCCTCACCCGAAGCCCACCTAAGCCGAAACCCTAGCTGTCCTAAGTCCTCGAGCACATTTTCCATCCACCCCCCGCCTTCTTTCTTTCTGTCCTCACTCTCTTCTCCTTCCTCTCGCACCTCTACCGCCCGCGCGCGCCCCTCACCTCCTCTGAGAGTGTCGGAGACCCCCACCCTTGCGGATCCAATGCGCCGGCGCCTCCTCCGATCCAGATCGACACGCCCCTTCCGTCTCCCTCGCCGTTGCCGCCCCTTCCTCCCCCAGCCCCGACCACCCCTTCCGCCACCCCCGCCGCCTCCACCTAATCCGCCGCTGCCCCCGACGCCATTGCGTACGCCGACAGTAGCAGCAACCCGCTGCTCGCCGACTTCTTCTTCCCGCCCTTCGACCGCGTCGAGCCTGCGCAGCTCTCTGTCTCTTCCATTCCCCTCCTGATTCATGCCCATCCCACGGCGGCGCCGCCGCCGCCCAGCACCCCCACCCCGGCGACCTCCCCTCCGGCGAGCCCCTACATACGTCGCGTGCACCTTCTCTCTCAGTCCCAGATCGACCCGGCGGCCAGGACCCACGCGAAGCGACAGAGATCGGCTGCGTCGCCCCACTACCGCCTCCATCCTTCCTCCCTCGGGGCGCTCGAAGACCCCGTGCTCGCTGCACCTCCTCGGCTCCGACCTTCTCCAAGCCATCCATGGAGCTCCATCATCAAGGTGCCTGATTCTTTTCGATTTCGATTTTCTTCTGCTTTTGTTTGTTGGTCAGTTCTGTACTATTGGTGATGCCATGGTCCTCCCTTTCCATTGCTGCAGGAGAAGAAGAAAAAACCCGAGCAGGGAGGGTGGAAGCAAGGAAGGTCACCATGGACCTCGCCCAACTCCCACCCTGCAGCTGCAGGTAACCCCCTCCCTCTCCCTGCCTTGTCAAACCTGAAGATGCAGTGTCTGAGATATTCAGTGAACTGTGTGGATGCTGCCTCCATCTCTCCTAGCGCCCAAAACCATCCTCCCCTTGTCTTCTTCTGGTTTGTTTTGTTATTATCTCCGCATCTGATTTGTGCAGTTTGTGCACATCTTGTCTGGTTGTCTGAAGGAATGGGGCGGTGCTGCGTGCAGGTTCAGGAGAATAAGCCATGGATGAGGAAGACTAAGGAGGAGCGGAGGGAGATGGTCGAGTCCTTCGTCGACACTTACTGCCCCATATCTTTCCCCACTCGCCTTAGTTATAGTTTTGAATTTTGTGTGTGTAGGCATGTACAATCTAATTAACATCCTCATTCTTCTGATTGTTGGTGCTAAAATGAAGTTGCCAGTAGGATTTACTTCACACGTTTATTGTATTTATTTCTTGGTGCCCTCTTTTTGTTATTAGGATTTATTTAGTTCACATGCTTTTGCGGCTGTTGGTAGTTTGTTTTGCAACCCTTTGCAGAAAGTTTGCATTGCAAGCCTACTTCTCTAGCACATTGTTTCTTAGAATCATGATGCAACCTATATGTTCTATGATTTTGATGTTTTTTTGTGGCGTGATCTAGACTATGATTATCCACTGTTCTTATTTTTGCAATTTGGTCTATATGATTGAATGCAATGTTGAGAAAGTGTGTCTTCCTCTTGAGCATCATTTTGAGCAAATGTTTTATATAGAAGTTGCCGCCACGGGTTCAATTTGTTTCGATTTGGCTGGGTATGAGTCCCCCTGTTGCAAGGTGACGACTTGTCTCTCCCTTTGTTCGTTTCGCTCTGGCTACTGTCAAGTGTTTGATTGGAGAATACGCGAGGAGAATATGTCATGTATTTCATTAGACAAATAATACTGCCTATATTTGCATGCTTGCAGGAATGTGTCAAATACTTGTTATGTACATGTAGTGGCACGAGAGTCAAGATTTACTAGTGCTTGCCTTCTTGTGTTATCTGGACACATTGGTTAATCTACTTTTCTTGTGATTTCCCAATTCAATATCTAAGAAATGAATCTATAGACTTTAATGAATTCAATGTATGATCCTGATGAGAATTATATGATATCTACCTGTTTTTATCCTTGACCAGTATCAATTGTGGTAGCTCTTAAGCGACACATACTTTTTCTCGCTCTGAGTTCCTAAGCATGGTATTATATTTTTGTTAGCTAGAACATACACTCTTTGAATTTCCTGAACATTAGTAGCTAACTAAGTTGTGCCCCATTGATGTCTCAATTGTTACATTACATCCAACGTTTTTGAGTCACTGACTAATCGCCGAGTCGTCGCAGCGTGGTTGGCTCGCGCAGGCGACTTGACTCAGGAAGCGAGTCGCGCGACTCACTGGCTCGCCCGCGACTTGACGCGATTAGTCAGCGGCTAGTAGCCACCAGTCGCGTGGCTTGCTCCAGATCGGCCCACCTGCCAGAGATATTTGGAGGGGGGGGATAAATAGCGAGACATGCAGGAAGGAACTACGGAGGAAGAGAGGGAAATGGAGGGAAACCGCGTGGGTCTCCTGACCTACGACTCCAGATCGGCGGCTGCCGGCGACGTGCCCCTCCAGATCCGCGAGTGATGCGCGCACCCAAGAGCTTCCTCCGCCGGTGGCCCGCCCCCACTAGCCTCCTCCGCCTCTGCCTCCATCTTCTCCTGCACCTGCGCCAGTAAAGACTGCAGGTATGGCTCGTCGCCCCCTCTGCCTCTCTTTGCTCTGCTTCTGCTACTGTGTGCTCTGCTTCTGCTGCTGCGTGCTCTGCTGCTGCTGTGGGGACTGGGGAAGTAGAAGGACCGAAGGAAAGATCATGTGGGGTGGGCTCTATATGTGCTCTGCTGTAGATCTATGTGCTCTGATGCTCTATGTACTGATGTAGTGATGTGCTCTGCTGCTCTATGTACTGATGTGCTCTGCTGCTCTAATTAGTAATTACTAATTACTACTTGTGCTGCTCTGTTTTTTCTGCAGGCACCTTGGCTGCAGCTAGAGGATGACTGACCAAACTGTCAATAGTGCAGCCGGCGGCAATGGGCCTGAGCTTGAGCAGTATGATCCATCCAAGGATCCTAAGCAGAAGGCAAAGTCGGGAGACCCTGGGTGGAAGTATGGGTATTCGCATGATATGAACAGGAGGGATAGGATACGATGCACTTTTTGCGGGACAGATGTGCATGCTGGAATAGCAAGGTTCAAGCGTCACCTAGCTGGGGCTAGTACTAAAGGGAAGAAGAATTCTATAAAATGCAAGAAGGTGCCAGAGGCTGCTTCAAAGCAGATGTTGGATTTCATGAAGGCCTACGCAAAGAAGCATAATATTCCAGGGGAGTCTGATAAAGAAGATACAACAACTGGTGATGAAGAAGATGATGCAACAGCAACTCAAACTAGTAGTAGGACAATAGCAAAAAGGAAGGCCGAGACTGTCCAAACTGAATTACCGACACAAAAGGCTTCAAGAACAATTGCCGGGATGATTAAGAAGACTCCGGAAGAAGTCATTGAGCTAAGGCACTCGAAGAATCCTTCTCAAGCCGCATTGAACGCAGGTTGCTTCAAAAGGACCACCGGGGATAAGGATAGAGTTGATGATCATTGGGCAGCATTTTTCTATGCTAATGCCATTCCCTTCAATGTTACCCGATCAAGAGCCTTTGAGATTGCATTGGAGTCCACCGGGCAATATGGTCCAGGCTACATCCCCCCAACTATTCATGCTCTTAGGCTTCCACTTCTTGTGAAAGCAAAGAAGAAGACACATGCATTGAGAGAGCAACATGAGCTGGCTTGTCAAGAGTATGGCTGCACACTAATGTCCGATGGGTGGACCGATGGGAGGACTAGGCAATTGGTCAACTTCCTTGTCAATAGTCCAGCCGGGACTTTCTTCATTGATAGCATTGACATATCAGCCCTAGTAGCCAACAAAGAATTGTTGGAAGATTTGATGGAGAAAAGGATTAACGACATTGGAAGAGGCTACGTGGTTCAGATTTGCATGGATAATGGTGCTAACTACAAGGCAGCAGGTAGACTCTTAACGGAGAGGATCCCTACATTATGGTGGACCCCTTGTGCAGCCCATTGTTTGAACCTCATGTTGGAGTCCATTTGCAAAATCAAGCAATCCAGCGAGTGTATTAAAAATGGAAAAAGGGTGTCTACATTCATCTACAGGCATGGCAAGGTTTTAGATGAAATGAGAGTGAAGACCGGCAACCGTGATCTTGTGAGGGTTGGAGCTACTTGCTTTGCCACAAATTTTCTCAACTTGCAAAGCTTGCACAAACATAGGCAAGCTCTCAAAGAATTGTTTGTGGGTGATGTTTGGCATAGCAATAAGAAGTTGTCAACCTGACCGGTGGGACAAAAAGTTCAAGAAGATGTGTTGTCCATTAGGTTTTGGAACTCGGTAGAGACTTGCATGAAAGTTTCTCTACCTCTTCTAAGGGTGCTAAGGATTGTTGATGGCGATGAAAAGCCGGCGATGCCCGAGGTTATGGCAGCAATGGATTATGCAAAGGAGAGAATCAAGGCTGCGATAGCTGACAAACCAACATTGGTTAAGAAGGTGATAAAAATAGTAGAGGACAAGTGGGAATCTCAAATGGGGGTGAAGTTGTATGGAGCTGCGCTATTCTTAAACCCAAATAGGATCTATGGTCTCAAAGCTAAGCCCGAGAAAGCACAATATTGTCAAAGGCTTAGGCATATGTTCAATGAGGTGCTATTGCACATGGAGCCCGATGATGATAAAGGAAGCGTGATAAGTAGATTGGCTGATGACTATGAAAGAGGTGAAGGTGAATGCTTCAGCTCTAAGTTGGGAAACAATGACCGAACAAAAAAGAGTCCTCGTAAGTTACTTCAGCTCCAGCCTTCTACTTTTTCATAAATTTCAGCACCTATCTTTTTTGGATTACGAATTCTAACATTGTCTTCATTTGTACTCATGCAGTTCTTTGGTGGGGTGCTTATGGTGGCCTTGCTTATGAGCTGCAACATTTAGCAAAGCACATAGTTAGCCTTTGTGCTTCAGCTTCCGGTTGCGAACGAAATTGGTCTTGCTTTCAAAATGTAAGTAGTAAGTACCAACTTGATGTTCATTGTGCTTCTGTAGTTCTTTGGTGGGGTGCTTATGGTAGCCTTTCTAATTGTTTTCTTGTATGTTGTTTTCAGATCCATAGCAAAAAGAGAAATAGGTTGGAGTTCCAAAGACTTAATGATTTGTCATATGTTCAATACAGCCGGAAGAATGCCGATAGGTTCCAAAAGATTCGTGAGGAAGGCTCCAAAGGGACTAGGTCTGACCCATTAGTCCTAGAAGACTTACAATGGGACAATGAATGGGTTGACCATAATGCCCAGCCGGTTTATGAAGGGGCTGATATCACTTGGGCTCAAGTTGACGAAGCTGTCGGTGCATCTGAAGGTCCATTGCGCAACCTTAGAAGCCGTGGGAGTGGGAGCCAAGCTGCTGTTACTCATGTTCATTCTCGATCTCGAGTGCACCAAGTTGGAGAAGATGAGGACGAGGAGGATGATGCAAATTAGGAGGTTGAGCTTGAAGATTATTCAACAAGTGAAGATGATCAAGAGGGAAATCAAGGTGAAGAAGGTGAAGGTGGAGGTGAAGAGAGAGGCTCCATTGGCTCTGATGATGATCTGGATCACTAGGACGATTGATGGAACTTGGGCTGGTGTGGCTTCATTTTGGACATATGGAGTTGGGGGCTCTTGGGGCTGGTGTGCCTCATTTTGGACATATGGAGTTGGGGGCTCTTGGGGCTGGTGTGCCTCATTTTGGACATAAGATTTGGGGCTGGTGTGGACCGTGTGGCTTCTTTTTGGACATATGGAGTTGGGGGCTTGGGGTTGGGCTGGTGTGGCTTATCTCTTATTTTGGACATAGGATTTGGGGTCGATTTGGGGCTGGTTGTTAAGCGTTAAGAACTTGGTAGTTTGTAGTTAAATGTAATGAACTAGTGCTTAATTTCTGTTGCTGTTTGGGGCTGGTCCCAATTTCTGTTGTAATACTTGTTGTTGTGATCTGTGATGGTATTTATACGTAGAACTGCTGCTGTTTTCCTTATCTGAATCAGGTGATCAGGTGCAAAGAGAAAAGGATCATCAAGGAAAACAAATTGGGATAGATGGACACACAAGAAGTAAGTTCTCCTCTTTATTTCAACTCAAATGTGCAAGTTTCCTATTACATATATACTGCAAGGTGCAAACAACTTGATGCTCATGCTTGCTCTTACATTTATACTGCAAGGTGCACCTGCAATCAACAAAGACGAGCTTGCACAAGGTCAGAAAGGGATTTCCATTGCCAACTATAAAAGATTACAAGGTAATATCAATCCTAATTCTACCCCTAAATCCTATTCTAAGCCATGGCGACTTGGGGCGACTAATCAAGCCAAGTCGCAGACTCAAGCCAGCAAGCCACTAGCCATAGCCTCGGCGACTTGGCTTGACTCGGCGACTCAAAAATAGAGATTACATCTAAAAAAGTTAGTCTCAACTAACTGTGAAATTTAGAATGTTCAAATTCAGATCTTAAGTTCTCAAACTGGACCGGCTTTCGGACTTATATATACACAAATCAGTACTGAAGTAGGTTTGCATGATCTCCTGTTAGTAAAATTACAGCATAAATAACTTCCCATGTGATTTCAGGTTGTGTTCCACGGACCTGCTGTTGCTGCTGGTTGTGTTCCCCGACCGAGTCCCCAAGTTGCTGCTGCTGGTTGTTTTCCCCGACCATGTCCCCAAGCTGCATCCTGCTGCCCCTGCCTCGTGCGTCCTCAACTTTGCTCATGGACAGCTACTGTAGGTGAGCCAATTGCCTCCATCTGTTGCTACTACTGTTGTAGTTTGGTTGTAGACGCAACTATTGTAGCTCGGGTGAAATCTTAGTTTGCCTGCCTTGAGATAATGAGATGGATATAGCACATAACATTGCTTCAGACATTTGCAATGCATCTCTTAATTTAACATACATGGTTGGGGTAATTCTATTGTGTTAAGTAGAAATATTGAAATACCAAGTAATTATATATCCACAACATTGTAATATGGTACCTTTTATTCAGGGATGTTCAATATCTGCCTCTGCTTCCCAAAGCATATTGATAGTACAGACATATGCAGAAGCACAGAAGCTGCTTTTGCATTATCACTATTGTTGGTTGCTGCTTTACTAATAACTAGTCAATATACTGATAAGAGAGGGGCCTGATCCTAGCTATAAAATGTAGACAATATGGCATGTGTTCATGTGCATGTTGTTTGTCATGTTCTTGCTAACTGCAAGGGATTGTGTATGGAAAACCAATTATCCAGTCCATTTTTCACAAAAGGATTAGTCTGCTTAATTAGTCCTGATGTTTTATTTTATGGATTAGTTGCTTATTTGGCCAGATTTTCTGTCTTGCTTTTGGCATAAGAATAAGCCAATAAGAACATAATATTGATATTCTATGTGTTATTAGTAAAATGCTCTATTTTCATGCATCACCTTTCTTGTATGCACGGGTATCTCATTTTAACTAACTAGAGAACAAAAATCATTGTACTAGCTAAATTTGTGTTATTATTCTAAAGAAATTGCCCTTTTTTGAATGGTCTGTTCAGAATATATTGGCTCTAGTGTTTTGATTCTTCTCTTCTGACTCATGTAACAGGGTGATGGTCGAAGGCGTGATGATAGTTCTATTGCTGTTCTGTTGGCCCAGTATAGCGAAGGTCACGACCTAGTCGACTATATCTGTGTGACTATGATTGTATTTGTATCTGTGTTATTACATTAGTAGAGCTTGTAACCGTGTCATATGATAGAAGGAGCCCAGTATGTAATTTGAAGCTTGTAATTACACTTGTGGAGCTTGTAATTTTTGTTGTCAATGTATCTATAACAGATTCATTCTCTTAGCTGTTATTTGAAGTATTACTTGTGTTTTCTGTCTGTTCTTATTTAAATATGGTTATTTATTCTGTCAAACTGAAAACTGAAGAAAATGATGCTGTCAAAAGTGTCCCACTTGAATAGAACCTGGCAATTGGGACCCATTTAACTACTTTACCCAGAAAAAGAAAAACTAAATTTGTTGAATCAAAAAGGCCATGGCCCAAAAAATGAAAAGGCCGAATTATTGGGCTTGGCCCATGAGGCTGACCGAAATTAACAAAAAATATATATTAAAAATGCTGAATTATTGGGCTCAGCCCATAGAAACACCAAATCGGACCGGGCTGAATCTTGTCAATGACCTTTTCAATTGGTCACAATTTTGCCACGTCAGCTTGCCACGTCGGATCTGACGTGGCCTGGGCAGAGAGTTAGCGACCAAAACAGAAGGTCATGGAATCAATGACCTTTTGTTTTGGTCGTGGAATTCCACGACCTTCTCACAGAGAAGGTCGTTAATTTCAGTTTACGACCGCCAGCTTTTGACCTTCTGTTTTTGGTCACAAAAAGGTCTCAAATGAAAAACAATGACCTTTCAGTGACCAATAGTGATGGTCGCAAGTTGACATATTTCTTGTAGTGAATATAAACTCGAACGCCGCTCCAAGAGTTACCCAAAGCGCAGGTTGCTACCCCGACTGGAGGAGGAAGCACCAAAACCTACATCTCCAGCATATGACGCTGCTGATCGGCCACCCCGTGGCCGCGACAGAGAGGCATTTCAGCCAAAAGCTCAGCCCGCACCCCGACGCCACTCAAATAAAAATGTCAAGGCATGGGGAAATACACCAGACCTGCGAGACGTATTGGAGGACAATGCAAAACACGCAAGATCGATCTACGGATCACGAGGGCGCGCCACTACGCGGGACGATAACCATCATGTCGGATACAGTAAAAGTAAATCCGCCCGGGCCGAACACAACGGACAAGACTCATTTGAGCTGCGTCGCGACATAGCCCAGTACAGAGGCCCCGCACACCCCCTATGCTTCACAGACGAAGTAAGGGATCATCAAATCCCAGAGGGTTTCAAACCCGTAAATATAGAATCATACGATGGCACAATAGATATTGCGGTATGGATCGAGGACTTCCTCCTTCACATCCACATGGCCCAAGGTGACGATCTATACGCCATCAAATACCTCCCACTTAAACTCAAAGGACCAGCTCGGCATTGGCTCAACAGCCTGCCAGCAGAATCCATTGGCTGTTGGGAAGATCTGGAAGCCGCATTCCTCGACAACTTCCAGGGCACTTATGTGCGACCACCAGATGCCGATGACTTGAGCCACATAATTCAGTAGCCAGAGGAATCGGCCAGGCAATTCTGGACACGGTTCCTAACAAAGAAAAATCAAATCGTTGACTGTCCGAATGCAGAGGCCCTAGCATCTTTTAAGCACAACATCCGCGACGAGTGGCTCGCCCGACACCTTGGCCAGGAAAAGCCGAAATCCATGGTAGCCCTCACAACACTCATGACCCACTTTTGCGCGGGAGAAGACAGCTAGCTGGCTCGCAATAACATATCAAAGAACCATGGTACTTCGGATACCAAGGATGGCAATGGGAGATCACGTCGCAACAAACACAAGCGTCGCATCAACAACGACAATACCGAGGATATGGCAGTCAATGCCGGATTCAAAGGCTCTAAACCCGGTCAGTGGAAAAAGCCATTCAAAAGAAGCACTCCGGGCCCGTCCAGTTTGGACCGTATACTCGATCGCTCGTGTCAAATACACGGCACCCCAACAAGCCAGCCAATCACACCAACAGGGATTGTTGGGTGTTCAAGCAGGCCGGCAAGTTAAATGCCGAAAACAAAGATAAGGGGTCTCATAGCGATGACGAGGAGGAGCCCCGGCCGCCGAACACCGGAGGACAGAAGAGGTTCCCCCCACAAGTGCAGACGGTTAACATGATATACACAACCCACATCCCCAAGAGGGAGCGGAAGCGTGCGCTAAGGGACGTATATGCGTTGGAGCCAGTCGCCCCAAAGTTCAACCCATGGTCCTCCTGTCCGATCACCTTCGACTGCAGGGACCGCCCCACTAGTATCCGTCATGGTGGATTTGCCGCACTGGTCCTAGACCCAATCATTGACGGATTTCACCTCACTCGAGTCCTTATGGACGGCGGCAGCAGCCTGAACCTGCTTTATCAGGACACAATGCGCAAAATGGGTATAGACCCCTCAAGGATCAAACCCACAAAAACGACCTTCAAAGGCGTCATACTAGGTGTAGAGGCCCATTGCACAGGCTTAGTCACACTGGAAGTGGTCTTCGGATCCCCGGATAACTTCTGAAGCGAGGAGTTAATCTTCGATATAGTCCCGTTCCGCAGTGACTATCATGCACTGCTCGGGCAAACCGCATTTGCGAGATTCAATGCGGTACCACATTATGCATATCTCAAGCTCAAGATGCCAGGACCTCGGGGGGGGGGGGGTCATCACAGTCAATGGAAACACAGAGCACTCTCTCCGCACGGAGGAGCACATTGCGGCCCTCATAGCAGAAGCGCAAAGCAGCCTCTTAAGGCAATCCACCAGTTCAGCAATTGAAGACCCGGACACCTTCAAGCGCGCCCGGAGTAATCAGCAACAAGACCGTCTGGCACGTTCCGAGCTCGCATAGCAATGCGGCCCCCACCCCAGTACCAGCCAAACGGAAAAATCCATGCCACGCGTACATAATTACGCATTAAAAATCCCATGGGCACAGGTGGGGAGGGGGGCACGACTACGGCACGCCCCAAGACGCGATTCAACCGCACTAGGGGCTTCTTGCTTTGTTATTTTTCTCTCTTTCAGGACTTTAATCTCTGGAAACCCCGTCCGGCAGTACGTTTGCCGGACACACGATGCAACAACCAAGGAGGCAGAAAGCTATGTCGCACCATGGAACTCCCAGGTGGTCTCTGATAACGAGTGAAATACTTGCTTTAAATACCATTCCTCAGCTTGCCCTTGGAGGGGACATGTCAAATAGTCCTACTTTTTGCTTATCGCACTACTTGTATCATTCTTCTTCGACGCACCTTTTTGAATAAACAATGCTTAGCACTAGACTATTACCACATTCTCTATTCTTTCTTATATATATATATTTGTGTGTGTGTGTGTGTTTTCATTCATGACATTCAGCTCCCGTACACTCTGGTATGGCCAATACGCCAGGGGCTTAAGAGTACCCCATAATACGGCGTGAGAAGTCCGAACAATTTCGACAGTGCGGCACCCCGAACTTATAGCATTATATGCATCAGCTCCGAATCATGTCTTGGGTCAATAGTTGGGTTTGCCCGGCTCCCATGTTTTGGTACCTTACGTTCCGCTATATTAGCTAAGGTAGCACTGGGAGAACTACTGTGATTGTGCCCCGGTTCATCTGGGCTAGCACCTCAGTAGAGAAAGCTAAAACTGACTGTCATGATAAGGTGAGAGCTGGTCGCTGTTCGAGAGGTCTCGAGTCCCTAAAGACTTATGGCGCTTAGAGCGAGGAGTCGGCTTTGTCTGGCTTAAGGCGTGTATAGCGCCCCAAACTCGGCCTTCTGAATACTAGGGGCTTCGCTAAAATTTAAAATTGTAGACTTCTGTGGCTAAGTGAGAGTGATAAATCATTATAGTCCGGTTGCCTTGTTCGTTGTGCTGAGCACCTCCCTCAAAGGACCCAACAATGGGAAAAAGAGTGCTCAGGTTTATCCCGAACACCCCAGCACTCGTGGAATGGGGGCAGAAGCCGACGACTGGCCATCTCTCA
The DNA here is from genome assembly GCF_003073215.2 of Triticum urartu. NCBI lineage: Eukaryota > Viridiplantae > Streptophyta > Magnoliopsida > Poales > Poaceae > Triticum > Triticum urartu. The sequence continues at coordinate 707,702,804 of NC_053023.1, forward strand.
GATTTGATAAACGGCCGGACAGAAGGTAATATTTTAAATTCAAACAAGCGTTGCATAGTGCACATGAACAAGTTTTCATAATATAGGATCACACGAGCAAGTTCATTCAAAAATTACATCCTTTGCACACTCGTCCGCCACAAGACGGGCACCCTTCAGGACACCCTCATAATACATCTCGGGGTGGCGATGCTCCTTGCCCTGCGGCGCCCCCTCCTTCACCAGCTTCTCGGTGTCCATCTTGGCCCAGTGCACCTTTGCACGGGCAAAGGCCCGGCGTGCGCCTTCGATGCAGACGGACCGCTTTATGGCCTCCAGCCGTGGGCAGGCATCCACAAACCGCCTCACCAGGCCGAAGTAGCTATTGGGAAGGGAGTCACCAGGCCACATCCGGACTATAAGGCCCCTCATGGCCTGTTCAGCCGCCTTGTGCAGCTCGACCAATTGCTTCAGCTGGTCGCTCATAGGCGTCGGATGTTCGGTCCCAGTATACTGAGACCAGAACAGCTTCTCCGTCGAGCTTCCCTCCTCGGCCTAGTAATATTTCGCGGCATCCGACACGCTACGGGGCAAATTTGCGTATGCTCCTGGAGAGCTCCGGACTCGCGTAAGTAACAAGTAATTTACTTTCACATGCTTGCTTTGCATATTGAATGCGTTACCCGCCGCTATCTTCCTCATCGCCTCAATTTCCTGGAGGGCCTTTTGGGCCTCAGCCTTGGCATGCTTTGTGCTCTCAAGGGCCGCGGCAAGCTCGGACTGTCGCATCTTCGAGTCAAGCTCCAAAGTCTCGTGTTTCTTCACGAGAGCCTGGAGCTCTTGCTGCACCTCGCCCACCCGTGCCTCTTGCTTTTCCCGCTCGGTGCGCTCCTTGGCCGCTTTGTTTTTGGCCTCGGACAGCTCTTGCTTAAGGGTCGCCACTTCGGTCGTGGCCCCTGGCACATCTATGATGATCCTGTCAGTTCACTACCACATTTTCTTTTTTCTATAGACAAGGTATTACTTACCTTTGTTCTCCTCGAGCTGCCTCTTGGCAAGGCTGAGCTCTTTCTCGGACCGCTCGAGGTCCTGCTTCAGTGCGGCGACCTCCGCAGTCAGTGCGGCAGAGGTCAACAGTGAAGCCTGCATACACATACAGACATACTTATATTAGTCTCCTGCAGATATTATTGATCCTCTATTCGGCTTTTCTTTGTGAACACCAAACAGAGCATCAGGGGCTACTATCTATGCGGTAATATTTTCCTATATTTTAAATACTTACCTCAAAGCTTGTTAGAAGGCCGGCACATGCTTCAGTCAGTCCGCTCTTGGCGGACTGAACCTCTTGATCACTTCACTCATAATAGTGCGGTGTTCTTCGTCGATGAAAGTGCCGCGAAGCGCTCCCAGCAGGTTGTCCGGTGCCTCTGGATGGACAGAGATCACCGGCATGGGGGACTTGCCCCTCTTGGAAGAGGGCCGCCTGCTCGAGTCCGGAACCGCTGGAGGTTCCAGCGCGGTGTCCGGCTGAGGGCCGAACTTGGAGCCCCTGGGAGCCTTGCTCCCTTTGCTCCTGGAGTCCGGAAGGTTGCCTTGAGGTGCCTCCGGGACTGTTGTCGGATTTCGGGTTCCGGCAGACCCTTGAGGTTCAAACACCGGGGTGCGCGCGGAGATTTCGCCTTCTACCTACCTGCACCCCTCCGCCTCGCTAAGATCCGAGCTATGGAAAGAACGACACAAGAGACGCAGGGTTTATACTGGTTCGGGCCACCGTTGTGGTGTAATACCCTACTCCAGTGTGTGGTGTGGTGGATTGCCTCTTGGGCTGATGATGATGAACAATACAAGGAAGAACAGCCTCGCGAGGGTCTGTTCTTTGCTGGGGGGGGACGAACTGCTAGGAGGAGTTCAGTCACCCTTCTCTCTCTGATTTTGATCCGATCCTTGATCCTCGATCTCTGTCTCTAACCTTCCTTTTACCTCGAACCCGAACTGGAACCCCCATCCTTGTGGGTGGTTGGTCCTATTTATAGGCAATGGCCCTCGGCCTCTTCCCAAATATTGAGCGGGAAGGGCGCCAACAATTGGCCATTTTGAAGGGGAACATCTAGTACACTTATCCTGACTAAAGTTGGTCCTTGCCTGCACAAAGCTCTGGTGGTGACGCCGTCTTGGGCTTCACGATGACCTCCGTCTTGCGGTCCTCCTGGTCTTGGTCTTGTTGCACCGAAACGGCAACCTTTGCCTGATGCCTCGGTATTCCACGGCTGCGCTTGCCCCCTTTGCACCAAAGGGGAAAGGAGGACACTGCGCGGGCTGGCGCCCGCCTGGCGCCCTTGGTCGTCATGGCTTGCGTCATGGGCACCTCATGAGGTACCCCGCCTTGATCTCTCCGCCTCCTCGCGAGCCAGCCTGGTGAGGCCATGCCTGAGGAAGCTCTGTGTCGTCCGCCCCGCGAGGCTTGGCCCCTTGCGAGGGTCTTGGGTCTGTGTTGATGAAGATGGGCCGTGCTGGGCCCCCTTTGAGCCACGCCGCAGGCCGCAGGCAGGCAAGTCTGGGGACCCCTGTTCCCAGAACGCCGACAACTGTCTCCCCCCGGCTCGGTGCCCCTTGAGACAATACCTCGGCATTGTCCGTAGGGCAAGGAGAGGAGGCGGTTGGAAGTGTATCACTATTCATGTCCAACGAGTCCAAGGAACCGTCCGATGATGATGCATCGATACAGGCTTGGGGCGGACTGCATAATCATATTCGACGTTAGGAGAAGCAGTGCGACAAAGGTATGCTATGAGTTACTCTGGTATCCGAATACTTACGACTTCGCCAGGGGCTTGGCCCTGAGCAGCCACTCGTCTTTGCCGTCGGCGGCGGTGGTGGAGCAGTCCGGAAGGAGAGTCCTTCCCTTCTTGGACCCTTCGGCCTCCCCAGTTGGGGCGGCCTTCCTTTTCTTGTCTCCCCCGGCTGGAGCGGGAGAATCTTCATCTTCCTTCTCCTTGTTTTCATGGGAGGAGTGCGTCTCGGTGTTGTCGGACGATGAGTCCGATACCACCTGGCGCCCGGAACTCTTTCGGGTTCCCTTGGCCTTCTTCTTCGTCTTCTCTGGCACCTCATAAGGAGCCGAAGTCCGCATCTCCGTCAGGAGAGCGTCTGCAGGGTCTTCGGGCAGAGGGGCGGACAGTTAATCTGCTCCGATGTCTCCACCCAGTCCTATCAAAGGCATGGGAGCTCAAACCCCGCACCTGGTTAAGCTATGGGAAATAAATATCCCACCAAATGTACAGAACTTGCCGGATTCGCAGGGCGCTTCGCGCTTAGCCCGCGGTCCTCGGTAAGAGAAAGAGGGACCTCGGCGCCCTTGAACAGCACCCTCCAGACGTCCTTATGCGTCGTGTCGAAGAGCTCGTGTAGAGTCTGGTGCTGGGCCGGGTCGAACTCCCATAAGTTGAAATCCCGTTGTTGACACAGGAGGATCCGGCGGAAGAGCATGACCTGGACTATGTTGACAAGCTTAAGTTTATTGCTTGTCATGTTCCGGATACACTTCTGGAGTCCGTCCAGCTCCACCGATGAACCTCATGACAGGCCCTTCTACTTCCAAGAAGTGAGCCGCGTGGGGATTCCGGATCGAAACTCGGGGGCCTCCACCCAGTTGGTGTCGCGCGGCTCGGTGATGTAGAACCACCTCGATATTGCCACCCCTTTATGGTCTCCATGAAAGAGCCCTCGAGCCATATAGCATTGGGCATTTTTCCCACCATGGCTCCGCCGCATTCCACTTGTTTGCCGCCAACCACCTTCGGCTTGATATTGAAGGTCTTCAGCCACAGGCCGAAGTGGGGCCGGATGCGGAGGAAAGCCTCGCACACGACGATGAACGCCGAGATGTTGAGGATGAAATTCGGGGCCAGATCATGAAAGTCCAGCCCGTAATAGAACATGGGGCCGCGGACAAATGGATGGAGGGGAAACCCCAATCCGTGGATGAAATGGGGGAGGAAAACCACCCTTTCGTGAGGTTCCGGGGTAGGGACGATCTGCCTCGCGGCTGGCAGCCGGTGCGTGATATCCGCGGCTAAGTATCCGACTCCATGTAGCTTTTTGATGTGTCCCTCCGTGATAGAGGAGGCCATCCACTTGCCTCCCACTCCGGACATGTTTGGAGAGAGTTGAGGAGAAGGATGCAGACTTGGGCGCTGGAGCTCGAGTGCGCGAGAATGGATGAGCAAGGAGGAAGAAGGCGTGGGTAGAAAAAGGTGAGATCTTATCCCTTTATAAGGGCGGACTAAACTATGCGCCCCCACTAGCCTGATAAAACTCGCTTATCCCCCAAGTGCCGTAATTGATGGCGCGGTTGGGTTAGCCACGTCCGTATTGATGAGAATCCCGTGATAAGGGGAACACGATCTCAGCTTTGACAAGACGTGTCAAGAAACCGCCTCGCGTTATGTGCGGGGCTGGTTAAAGAAAAATGGTTCAAATAATTACCGGGTCGTGGCGTGATGTCATGTTGCCAAAACGTGTCAGCACATTAGATTTGTGGTAATATTATTCTCTCTACGGTGGTATGTGGAACTTATTTTGCAGGGTCGGACACACTATCCTTGTAGTCAAATTCTTCCGTGGTGTATTCGGAGCAGGAACCCGCCTTGCAATGCCGAAGACAACACTGCGCGCCGGACTCATCGTCATTGAAGCCTGATTCAGGGGCTACTGAGGGAGTCCTAGATTAGGGGGTATCCGGACAGCCGGATTATATCCTTTGGCCAGACTGTTGGACTATGAAGATACAAGATTGAAGACTTCGTCCCGTGTCCGGATGGGACTCTACTTGGCGTGGAAGGCAAGCTAGGCAATACGGATATGTATATCTCCTCCTTTGTAACCGACCTTGTGTAACCCTAGCCCTCTCCGGTGTCTATATAAACCGGAGGGTTTTAGTCCGTAGGACAACATACAATCATACCATAGGCTAGCTTCTAGGGTTTAGCCTCTCCGATCTCGTGGTAGATCTACTCTTGTACTACTCATATTATCAAGAATAATCAAGCAGGACGTAGGGTTTTACCTCCATCAAGAGGGCCCGAACCTGGGTAAAACATCGTGTCCCCTGCCTCCTGTTACCATCCGCCTTAGACGCACAGTTCAGGGCCCCCTACCCGAGATTCGCCTGTTTTGACACTGACAGTGATCGACGGCGATCTACGCGCCATCGGCTTCCTCCACAGTGTCGTGGTCGTCGCCCAGCCTGCCGTCCACGAGCCCCACCACCCCGGCCGCTGTCATGTGCTGCAGCACCTTTGTCGCTAGGTACTGGTCGTTGCCGTCTAGGCCTGGCGCTCCAGTAGCTGGCTAGCCAGTGATGGCCTCGAGCAGCAGCACGTGAAGCCATACACGCCGGACTTCTTGGAAACAATGCCCATGACGAGGAATAAGGGTCCCACATAGCCCGCGGCAGCGGCCGAGAAGGTGCCCTCACAATCCGACCCCGGGTCACAGACCCGCACGCGACCGTCGCCGTCCACGAGCATGTTGGAGGATGAGACATCATCATGCACTATGGAGATGTCGTTGTGGGGGTGCTCCAGCGCAACGGCCACGTCGTCGAGGACACGCATGCGGTGGCGCCAGGTGAACGGTGGTGTGGTGGAGTGGAGCTAGTCAGCCAGGCTGCCGCGGAGCATGTACTCCAGCACCAGCGCTCCCCACGCTGCACAACACTAGCGCACCACGGCGCATGTTGCTGTCCCGTTGTAAAACCTTGTTGTCCTCACCCCATCCCATGCACCATGTGATCCGACCTAGCGACGACGTGGTCACCATCTACGTATTTCTTGCGTCACCTAGCCACCCCTCTCGCTGGTCTCACATGTATGTCAATATGTCATCATGGGCATGCGCAGGTGGACTATGACAGGAAATAGAATAAGGAGTGGCTAAGAGCTGGACGATGAGACTCCACGAGGGAAACGAGCCACTGGAGGCATGAGGGGCACATCATTGGTACGTGATTGTCTGAAATTTAAACACATGGACATACTTTCAGTCATTAGATTTTGTTTAGGCACGGTATTACATCTATGTGTTGTGTTGGTTTGCAGGCTACGTTTATGCCTAGCTTGCCAGGAGGGAACGCCATCTGCCAAGTATACGAAATTTTTAGAATTGACAACGATTGTAACTTCTGATGGAATAATCAAACTCCCAATCCTGTCATGTCCCGTTCGGCTTCTACGTACTTCCCTTGAACTCTGCCCTCGGTGTGCCTTGCATCCCCGACGATGTTCTGCGGCCCAGTTCCTCGATCCGACCCATCCTGTGCAAAAACGGGTAGTAATATGCGGGGAGGTGTATGGACTAGATGCACAACGTGAATCTTGGATGCAGCCATCATGTCCATTTTCATAATATTAATGTTTTAAAGTTTTGCTTTTTAAATATTCCCTTGCGTGGGCGCAATGCAGGGTGTGACATGCGGTGGCGAGCTCATTGACGTGGGATTGACCATGTTCGGGTGCGTTGTGCTCAGGCGAACACCGCTATCATCATCGATGAGGGTGGCAAGGAGGACATGCACTAAAGGTGTGGTGACGTGTTTAAATATATGACATGGCCTGTTGAGAGTTTTGAGTTATGCTTCTTGTACAAGAGGCAAGATAAATTATTTCCCCGTTGCAACACACGGGCATATTTGCTAGTCTTTTTAGAAGGACTAGGTGCATCGACATTAATTCTTTGAGAGTCTTGTTCAATTCTTTTAGGGTGTCCCTCAGGATAAAGTGGCTCCTGAGTCATTCTACCTCCTTTAGTCATTACTCTAACAACATGATCATTCATATTATTATTCATTTCATGGAGTAACACTCTTTGAGACTTAGCAACTTGTTCTAATTGGGTTTTAACCATAGAAGCATGTTTTCCTACTCCTCTAACATCATTTGTGATTCTAAATAACAAGTGACTCAAGCGAGCTATCATATCAGAATTTTGCCTCAATTATTTCATAACATAGCCATTGAAATGATCTTGCTTCATAATTAATGTAATTGTCAAACTCATATAAGCATTGACTAGGAGGTTTACTATAAGGGATATCACCTTCATCAAACTTTAAAAGAGAATTTACCTCTACCATATGTGTTGGTGTGTCAAGACCATGTATTTCTTCAATAGGTGGTAAATTCTTAACATCTTCAGCTTTGATACCTTTCTGCTTCATACATTTCTTTGCCTCTTGCATGTCTTCAGGATTGAGAAATAAAATATCCCTCTTCTTCGGAGTGGGTATAGGTGGTGGTTCAGGAAGTGTCCAATCATCATGATTCTTCAATATATTATTCAACAATTCCTCAGCTTGTTCAATAGTTTGTTCCCTAAAAACACAACCAACACAACTATGTAGGTGGTCCCTATAAGCATCGGTTAGTCCATTATAAAAGGAGGGCCGTGGCTACCTTATAATGGGATTAAGACCTTTCTATACTCATACGTGCATAGCTGCTTTTGTCCCGAGGCAATCCTGTCGGGCAAGAGCGCTGCGTCTCCACCACATTCCCCTCATCAATCCACCAAAGCAGGAGTAGGGTTTTACGCTTCGCGGCGGTCCGAACCTGGGTAAAAACTGCCCGTGTGATTGCTGTCGTGCTGCTCTATGCTCTTTGCTCTTTGTGCAATGTGCTCTTCCCCCTGCCAAACCACAAGGGGCCAATGGTCCCATAGGTGGCCATGTTCTTTCATGACATCTTTGGCGCACCAGGTAGGGGGAAGCGCTTGCGCAAACCTGAGAGTGTAAGCAGGGCGTCATCTTCATCATCATTTTCTTCATCGACGGCTCCATCGTTCATGGCGCCCAAGAAGAAGCCCGGTGCTGCAGCTCACCCGTCCACCTTGAAGGCCACCTCGCACACATCTGCCGATTCCACGGGGGCTATGGGGACATGGATGTTGTGGGGGATGTGGCCGGCGCAGGCGGTGCCGTCACCACTCCCCCTGTGGCCGAAATGGGAGCAGGAGGCACTGGAGAAGGACAACACCAACAACATTCCAGCGGCCACGCTCCGCAAGGTGCGGGTGGAGAGATTATTATATCCCCACCTCTCCGCCCCACCGAAGCGCGCAGCCGCAGCGATGGCGCTCTCTCTGGGGTGAGCTGCAACCCTTTGGCCGCCCCCGCTGCGGGTGCGGCTACAGGACACGCGCCACCCCCGGGATGAGCTGACCGAGCCGATGCGACAAACGCGACAGCCGATCCCCAAGCGCACCTCCCTCGTCACCATGCCACCTTGGCGATCGGCTCACGACGACGAGGGCACGGTCTTGCCGCCATTGGCACCGTATGAAGCCAAGTGTCGTCGCGATATGCGTCATCATATATGTCGAGTACCGCTTGAGATGCCATGGCGCAGGTCCAGCTCCTGTTGAGATTTCTGCCAATGACTTATCAGATGGATGAGTGGAGAGCCACCACTTAGAGTTTGATTGGTTTCGCCGAGGCGGGAGGATCACAGCGAGCAGGACCGTCACGGCCTCCACAGGCGGAGACAACGGCCTGAGCCACTGACCATACCCAGGAGGTCACCCCCACGGTGCAATCCCCTCCGCGACAGCCAGCGGAGGGGCCGTAGCTAGAGCCACGCGACAAAGAACCCGATGACGTATCGATGGCGTCATCCGATCCTCGAGCGTTGTGACCAGCAACGAGTCCTGGAAGACAAGCGAGGGGAAGACGCATGCGTCACCATCGAACGACGCTACGACACCCGCCGCCAGTTCGACAGGCACAACAGCCCGATGTCGATGAGCCCATGCCTGGTGAAGGCGGATACCTGCCTTTCGAGGTTCGGTGCCCTCCCTTCACTCGTGAGATGCGGCAAGTCCGTTGGCCATCTACTCGCACATTCAAGCCAGAAATACCAAAAAAGTATGATGGAAGGTTGAACCTGGCAGAGTTTTTGAGCATCTACACCATCGCTGTTCAAGCTGTTGGGGGGAGGGACGAGAAGGTATTCGCCAACTACTTCCCTTTGGCACTCAAGCCAAATGTGAGGATGTGGCTGATGCACTTCCCAAAGAACTCCATCTCGACCTGGGCTGACTTGTGCCATGAGTTTGTTGGCGCCTTCTTGGGCGGCCATCAAGAACTAGTGCGGCCCGTCGTCTTGCAGCTCCTCCCGCAGAAGGAAGGAGAAAGTTTGCGGAAGTACATGCAGAAGTTCAGTCGGGTGCATAGGAACATTCCAGACATCCACCCGGCAGATGTGATAGCTGCGTTCCAGTCCAATGTGTGCAACCACAGGATATGTTCCAAGATGAACGTCCGGCTACCCAATACTGTGAATGAGCTATACACTCTGGTGGATAAGTGTGTCCGAGTGGAGGAGGGGAGGCGACTCCCCGGTGAGGAATATGACATCGATGTTGATTCAGAAGACGACGACAACGCCATGAATCAGAAGAAGAAGAACAAGAAACACAACAAGAAGCGCAAGGATAAAGTAGTGTTGGCTGTTGAAGGATCGAGCACTCCAAGTACCGGCAAGAAGGCAAGACCGAGGCTCCCGGTAAGGAAGTTGCCACATGCACTGACTACCGAGAAGCCGCGGCTGCAGAGAAGGCTGGGAAAGCTGACGGACCGTACTGCAAGATCCATCAGACTAAGGGCCATGATCTGCAAGAGTGTCATTAGGTTGAGAAACTCGTAAAGAAGCAGAGGGCCGAGTACGAGAAGTGCGACAAGGAGAAAGATCAAGATGGCGTTGGCAGGATGGGCCGAGGCGGCAAAACGGGTCGCCCCGGCAAGGATCCCCAGTATAAGGAGAAACCCTCCAGGGGCCATGAGAAGAAGGAATGCAATGATGAGAGTGATGAAGGAGATGAAGAGGAAATCAGCGAGCAGGAGTTCCAGAAGGCCACTAATGCCCTATGCATTGACGGAGGTGCATCCTTGCACTCCTCTCACCGCCAACTTAAACAATGGGCGCGTGAGGTCAATGCCATGGGGCCAGTGGCAGATTCTCAGAAACCATTCAAGTGGTCCCGCACGCCCATCATCTCTGACGAAGAGGATCACCCTGACCACACTACTTCGGTAGGGTGTTTGCCGTTGTTGGTTTCACCAACGATCCGCAACCTCAAGGTCACAAAGATGTTGGTTGATGGCGGGGCTAGGTTCAATCTAATCTTGCCTAAGGTCATCAGCAAGCTCCAGATAGCAGACGAAGAACTCAAGGTTACTGGTACGTTCCAAGGGATCAACCCCAGCAGGATTTGTCCTAAGGGGAAGATCACACTACCGTTAACATTCGGGGGGGGGGGGAGTTGAACTACTAGACTGAGAAGATTGTGTTTGATGTGGTTGACCTCCCCCTGCCGTACAATGGAATCCTTGGTTGCCCATCCCTAGCAAAGTTCATGGAAGCATCCCACTATGGCTACAACACTCTGAAGATGCTAGGGCCAATGGGCGTAATTTCCATTCCATCAGACAAGAAGGATGTAGTTATATGCGTAGACAAGATGTACCGTGAAGCAATCGCTGCAGAAGCCACGGAAGCCACTGCTCCTGCCAAGGAAAGCAAGCAAGAAAGAAAGCTAGAAAGGATGCCAGCAAGGAATACGGGAAGCGCACCTCTTTCGGAGTGTGCTGCGCCTGTTGATGACTTGCCAGAGAGTTCCAATAGCAAGAGATCCAAAGCTACTGCACCGGCTGTGAAGAAGCTCCCGACAGGGCTGGCTGGCGCTGATGGTACCTTTACTATCAGCGCCACCCTCAACGACAAATAGGAAAGCGCGCTCATTGCCTTCCCACGGGCGAATGCCGATGTGTTTGCTTGGCAACCATCTGACATCCCCGGTGTTCCCAGGGAGGTAATTGAGCACCACCTAGCTGTCTGCCTGCATGTCCAGCCCGTCAAGCAGAAGGTCCGGAAGCAAGCTTTGGAGCAGCAATAGTTTATTGCCGTAGAGATCAAGAAACTTGAGGCTGCTGGCCTGGTCTGGTTAGAGGAGTATTGCGTCCAACGTGGTTAGCAAATCCAGTTATAGTGTGCAAGGCGAATGGAAAGTGGAGGCTCTGCATAGGTTTTATAGATCTAAATAAAGCATGCCTGAAGGACCCGTTCCCCTTGACACGCATCGACCAAATTGTGGATTCCACCTTCGGGTGTGACCTGCTTTCTTTCCTGGATGCCTACTCCGGATACCACCAGATTTTCATGTCCAAGAAGGATGAAGAGAAGACTGCGTTCATAACCCCATGCGGCACGTACTATTTTGTACAGATGCCCTTTGGGTTAAAGAGCATTGGGTCCACTTTTGCAAGAGAAGTATAGATTAGCTTCGAGTCCTAGTTGTACAGGAATATTGAAGCCTACATGGATGATATAGTGGCCAAAACGAACGACAGATTGACTCCCATTCAGGATTTACAAGAGACCTTTGCAAATCTACGCAAGATCAACCTAAAGCTGAACCCGGAGAAGTGTGTGTTTGGCGTTCCTTCCAGCAAGCTACTTGCCTTCTTCATATCCCACTGGGGGATAGAGGCCAACCCCGACAAGATCAAGGCGATTGGATAAATAGATCTCGCGGGATCGTGAGATGAAATAAATATATAAAAATTAAAGCAAGGTATTTTTGTATTTTTGGATGAATAGATCTGAAAATAAAAGCAAATAAAAATAGATCATGAAGGCAAATATAATAAAGGAGAGACCCGAGGGCCGTAGATTTCACTAGTGGCTTCTCTCGAGATTAGTATTGGGAAATTGATAGAACTTCAAATATTCATGACGATATCCAGGTAATGATAATTATATAGGCATCACGTCCAAGTTTAGTAGACCGACTCCTGCCTACATATACTACTATTACTCCACAGATCGACGGCTATCCAGCATGCATCTAGTGTATTAAGTTCATGGAGAAATGGAGTAATGCAATAAGAATGATGACATGATGTAGACAAGATCTATTTATGTAGAAATAGACCCCATCATGTTATCCTTAATAGCAACGATACATACGTGTCGTTTCCCCTTCTGCCACTAGGATCAAGCACTGTAAGATCGAACCCATCACAAAGCACCTCTTCCCATGGCAAGAAAAATGATCTAGTTGGCCTAATAAACCAAAGATTTGAAGAAGAAATACGAGGCTATAAGTAATCATGCATATACGAGATCAAAGAACTCAAATCTTTACCTAATATTAAAGGACAAATTGTTTCTTCACTTTTTTCGTCCGTCAAAGTGTTTTTCATACATTGTTTATTTTTTCGTCTGTCTTTTTATATTTTTCGTACGTATGGTATCTATTTTTAGCCGTCCGTCATTTGAATATAGAAAAAAATATCTAAAATAAACTGCATTTTGAGGGAGTCGAACCGTGCCCGTGTACATTGAGTACTACTAGCACATATGCCTGTGCATTGCAACCGGAAACTTTGATGTTTTGTGCAATGACCCACAACACCGATGTCGGTGTCAAAACTGGCAGATCTCGGGTAGGGAGTCCCGAACTGTGCGTCTAGGCCGGATGGTAATAGGAGGCAAGGGACACGAAGTTTTACCCAGGTTCGGGCCCTCTTGATGGAGGTAAAACCCTATGTCCTGCTTGATTAATATTGATGATATGGGTAGTACAAGAGTAGATCTACCACAAGATCGGAGAGGCTAAACCCTAGAAGCTAGCCTATGGTATGATTGTTGTTCTGTATGTCGTCTATCGACTAGCCTGGCCCCGGTTTATATAATGCACCAGAGGCTTAGGATAACAAGAGTCCTAGCCGAATACACCGGTGGGGAGGAGTCCTTGTCTTGATCGCCAAGTCTTGTGGAATCTTCCCTGTATGAGGCAGCTGTTCGAACTGGCCCATGAGTATACGGCCATGGGGGTCCTCGGCCCAATCTAACAGATCGGGAGATGACGTGGTGAGTACCCCCTAGTCCAGGACACCGTCAGTAGCCCCCTGAACCGGTCTTCAAGTTAGGCACGCTCCTCGATTCTTCTGAACTGTTCTTCATCTTCGGTTGACGGTATTGAAAACTGGTTCAACAAATCTTCTCATCTTCGATCTCGAGGATCGCCGAAATGCATTCGACGAGTTCACACATCGGGTATCCGAGGAGCCCCTTTAAGTTTCCGGCCTTTATCAGTGCCTTGTTATTTTTATGCCACACCTCGGGTTTGAATTTGTTCCTGGGCGGCAACGTCCTTTTGCGTCCGAGCTCCAACGCCGGACTGCATTCGAGGTATCTTTCGCAGCCGAGCACCAACACCGGACCGCTTCCCAGCTCTAACGCCGGAATGTATCCGAGCTCCAACGCCGGACTATGTATTCGAGCTCCAACGCCGGACTGTATCCGAGCTCCAACGCCAGACTATGTATCCGAGCTCCAACGCCGGACTGTGTATCCGAGCTCCAACGCCGGACTATATCCGAGGTGTCGTAAATCACCTTGGTTCAAAGAAGTTTGAAGGACTTTAGCCGAGCTTAATACCGGAAATGCCCTCTATGGAGCCAGCCACTAGCGCCCGAGCTTTATGCCGAACTGCTTCCGAGGTGGTGCACCACCCCGAATGTGGGCCGATTTTTGTCAATATTTTTGATTGGTGCACTTTATTCTCTGCCGAGATATATAGCCAGTAGCCCTCAAGGTGTGTATCGATCTAAAACCCGAGATGCACCTGAAGGATGACGTAAGACCGCTGATCCCAGTAGCCGCTGAGACTCAGGTTGATTTGCAAAATTGGCCTGAGGATCAAGTCCAAGCTCGGCAGAATACTTCGGGACACTAAAAGCGGCGTGCTCAGTCCTCGAGACTCAGGTTGGGTGCGGCCGACCAACCTGAGGATCAAAATCTCCTCGGAAACTATATTGCACATAAAATTTTCTGCATTGGACAAGCAATGCAGTAGCCCCCGAGACACTGGTCGGGTGGTAACACCAGATCAGGGGATCAATGTGCCCCTTTAATATTTGTAAATAATAAGCCCGAAGCCCAGTAGCCCCCGAGCCTTAATGCGGGCACAGGTGGCCGAATTAAGGATCAATATCCATAGTAAAATCACAAATTATGTGTAATGACTCTATGTATCCAAGTACTTTACGTCATTAATGCTCGGATCTGCATTGTACAAAACTTTTTTGACCGACCATCGGCTTCCACCTCCTCGGCCAGTAGCCGAGGAGTGTTTGTCCTACTTTATAAAGCCTTTATGAGGGAATAGATTTACAACAAACAAGGCAATCTGGCCATACGGTTTTATAAACAAAGGTACGCAGAGAGTTATATTACTGTTTAACAGAAGAAATGTCTTCCAAAGAAAATAGTTCCGCTATCGGTTCCTTTCTTTGGGTTGTCATGCTAAGCATGATCATTAAACCTCAGCTCTAATGTAAGAGCAAAATATTGAGGATTTAGTTTGGGAGGCCAGTTAATAGCCCCCGGTAGCGTTCGGCAACAGTCGGGGTCAAGCCGTAAACACTTCGGCCAATGTTATGAACGACCCATCATTTAACATAGTCATCGCATCGCTGACCAGTTTACGCTTATTGTGAAAGTCAGTTTTCGGCTTTCTCCACTGAGGTGCTTAACCATGTGAGCTGGAAGCACAATCGCAGTGGTTCTCCCTTTGCACGCCTAGCCGAACAAAACGGAACGTAGGAAGCATGTGTAGGAGCCGGGCAACCCAACTATTGACCGAAGACACAATTGGAAACCAATGCATATATAGCAATATCTGAGAATGTTTTTGCCGAATCCCTAAAGGTGTCCGGCGTTGCACTGCGAGACTAATGCTGGAAAAAGCACAAATAGTTTAAAAGTGCCAAAAAGCTTGGAAAACCAAGAAACGTCAGTAAAAACATGACGTCCGAACAATATCAAGTGTTCGGTGCCAATCTGAAAGTTGGTCTTAGAAAAAGAAGTGCTTCTGTCATGCTTTAACATGATACATCCTATCTCAAGACTTCGAGTGGGTCAGCCTGCGGCTTCAACCTCCTATCCCGAGGGCGGAGTACTTCTCATCAGGCCAGTTTAGCAAACTAAATTCTAGCGGCTTTGAGAGAGAAATTAGGCTCCCCGGCTAGTGACCGCACACTCGTGTCGAAAAAAGGAGTGATAAATAATAATAATAAAACTTTGCAACGACTAAGAAGAAGAACACTTATTATAAAACGGCTCAAATAAACTTAAGAGCCCCCAAGTGACTTGGGTAGAAGAATGATTGCATGTACCGAAGTACTTATATCATATCTATGTTCGACCGAACTTTAAACGCGTCTTAACCGACCGTCAGCTTCTCCCTCTTTGGTCAAGGACCGAAAAGTGTTATGTACTCCATCGGTCGAGAATATCGATGGTGTTTCCAATAACCAGGCAATCAGGCCATAAGGTTGTAACAGACAAAGCGCGCTCATGGAACTTATGCTATATTACCGTGAAGTGTAAGAAGCATCTTCGAAGAAAATAGTACCCGCACCGATACCTTTCTTCGGTGCTCATTGTTATTATGAGACTTGTGCAATAGATTTTTTGTACTCATGAGTTCCGTTGTGTGCCGACCATCATTGAAAACTATAAGAGCGCTAGCTTTTGGCTTCACCCAGTCTGAGGTCCGGCTCGGGCGACCCGATCGTGACAATCGCAGAGGTGCTCCCTTTACTCCCTAGCCGAACAATCGGGAACGTAGGGGTAAACACAGGAGCGAGGCAACCCAGCTTGCAAATCGCTTAAGTCAATATGGTGCATATTGTGGCGTAATACACGAACAAGGAACGAAGCCGTACAAGTATAATCATATGCAAGTGGAAAAGCTTCATGAAGGAAGCCCCCAAATGAATTGGGTATTTGAATTTATGCGTCACAAACAAAGTTTGGACAAGGAAATTTTTTACAAGCAACTTTTTTCCAAAAAAGTATAATGCTTGGTCGAACCGAACACAAGTTAAAAATTAAAACTTTGAGCATGAAAGCGACTTAGCTGGTTAATGTGTTCGGTATTGATGACGCGGTCCGAGCTTGGTGCGGGGCAAGGTTCCATCCCCCAAGCTGGTCCCGAGGTGGCGGAGCGGAGAGCTCGACACGCCGAAGTGGTGACATAGCACGGTCAATGCAGACCGACAGAGTGACGCCGAAGTCCCCGGATCATTTTCCTGTGCACAAAAAATAGTGCAAACCGGAGATAATAGTAATAATGATAATAAAAAAATGTTGCATAATAAATAATTTATGCAAAGTGAGGAATAGAAGAAATATGGCCTGGCGCCGAAGTTAATGTCGATGCAGGGCGTCGGCGTGATGTAGTAAAGGCATGGCAAAGCCTGAATTCACAGGTCGGTCTGAGCTCTGGATGCGGCGTTCGCCGGACTATGTACGGAAACTGATCGAACCCCCACGCGACCGTCGTTAATGCGGTCACCATTTGATAGACCTGTGTACATATCATGGACAAACCAGAGTAATAATTCCTTGGGAAAAATGAACCCAAACAAGCAAAAAATACTGGGATTAATAGCACCTGGTTTATTTGTTGTAGCAATCCGAAGGAAGGTGATTCCCAAAATTGGGACTCGATCCGCGCACCCATTGCCTAATGGGCGATAAAGCGACGGCACGGCGATGCTGGCGAAGGTCGGCTCGCCGAGGCAAAGCCCTCGGTCCAGTTAACGTGACGGAGCTAGTCGGCTAGTGACGCCGAAGTCTCCGGAGTATAGGTTGATGAAGATATGGCGAAGCCCCCGGTCCAGCCGAGATGTCGAAGCCTCGATGTCAGCCGATGAGTCGAAGTAGGTCGGCGTGACAGACACCAGCTTGAAGAAGCAATAGTGCGGTCCTGCCGACGCAGGTCATGACGTGGTCGATGCCGGCTCGATGAAGCGACCGTGCGGTGTCGGATTTCGGGTTCCGGCAGACCCTTGAGGTTCGAACACTGGGGTGCGCGCGGAGATTTCTCCTTCTACCTACCTGCACCCCTCCGCCTCGCTAAGATCTAAGCTATGGAAAGAACAGCACAAGAGACACAGGGTTTATACTGGTTCGGGCCACCGTTGTGGTGTAATACCCTACTCCAGTGTGTGGTGTGGTGGATTGCCTCTTGGGCTGATGATGATGAGCAATACAAGGAAGAACAACCTCGCGAGGGTCTGTTCTTGGCTGGGGGGATGAACTGCTAGGAGGAGTTCAGTCGCCCTTCTCTCTCTCTCTGTGTGTGTGATGCTACTCGATCCGATCCTAGCTAGTTTCTCTCTTGGCTTCTAGATTCTCCCTTCTTGATTGCCCCCCTACCCTGGGGGTGGCTAGTCCTATTTATAGGCAAAGGCCCTGGGCCTCTTACCAAATATTAAGCGGGAAGGGCGCCAACAATTGGCCATTTTGAAGGGGAACATCTGGTACACTTATCCTGACTAAAGTTGGTCCTCGCCTGCCAAAGGCTCTGGTGGTGACGCTGGCTTGGGCTCCACAATGACTTCCTCCCTGCCGTTGGACTGGTCTTGGTCTCATTGCACCGAAACAGGTGCCTTTGCTTGATGCTCTCGCCTGCGCTTGCTCCCTTTGCACCAAAGAGGACAGGAGGACACTGCGCGGCCTGGCGCCCGCCTGGCGCCCTTGGTCATCATGGCTTGCGTCACGGGCACCTCGTGAGGTACCCTGCCTTGATCTCTCCGCCTCCTCGCGAGCCGGCCTGATGAGGCCATGCCCGAGGAAGCTCCGTGTTGTCCGCCCCGTGAGGCTTGGCCCCTCGCGAGGGTCTTGGGTCTGTGTTGATGAAGATGGGCCGTGCTGGGCCCCTCCTCGAGCCACGCCGCAGGCCGCAGGCAGGCAAGTCTGGGGACCCCCGTTCCCAGAACGCTGACAGTAGCCCCCGGGCCCAAGGCGCGCCCGGACTTGGCCGTGCAGGGAGGCGAAAGGGCAAGAGCGAAGCGCCACGGGCCCTAACAGCCTGCGGCCTTGGGCGCCGTGTGGCGGTTGATTGGACGTGGGCGTCTCCACTTCCCCATGGCGCCTTGGCAACTACACGGATTGGACAAGTCCCTGCATGCAAAGCAGGTCATGATTACCTGCGATTGTGGGGGCCGACGGTTGGCCCTCGCCGGCTGTAAGTACGGAGCGGCGCGCGCCCTTCCAGTTCATACCCCCTTGCTTCTCCTTCTTCTTCATGGCTCCGTCGAGGAGGTTCTCGGCCGCAGAGAAGGGGAAGGCTCGCCAGGTTGAGCCTGCCTCTCCCTCGCCCAAGCGCGGCCGAGGGCGCCCTCGCAAACATCCTGTGGCCTCCACGGCAGCTCCCGCGGCCGTGGAGATGATTTCCAGCATGGTGACGGGAGGACTACTGCGGCCGGGGCGCGCGCTTCGGTCGCGCGTTCCCCTAGGCCGCGCTTTCGCGCTGCAGAGGTGCTGCCGGAGTTCGTTGTGTGGTCGGCTGAACCGACTAGCACCCGGCTTCAACTTCCTCGCTTCCTCCTCGGCGAGCTCCTGGCCGGCGCCCCGGGCGGCCTCTGGCTTCAGGCAGACGGCTGCTGCAGCCGGGCCTCATGGGCTTCACTGGAGGTCTCCGCGGCCGGGAGCCTGGCCTTGACCCGCGGTTGGCAGACGTTTGCCCGCGCGCGTGGCCTGAGCCGCCGTTGCACCCTGCACTTCAAGTTTGATGGCGATGCCACCCTCTACGTGAGGGTGTTTGGGGAAGATGGTCGCCGCGCAGGGTGCTGCCCTGAGGACGACGACCGCAGCCGGGGACCCAGCCCCGACGATGATGGAGAGGACAGTGCTCGCGTGATTGCCAGCGCTCAGGGTTCCCCAAGCTTCACCGGTTCTTCTTCAGGCGGCGACTCTTCTAGCGGTGGCCGCGGTCAGCCTCCATGCCGTCGTACCTTCTTGGGAGGTGGTAGCGCGTCTGCCCGCCGTTGCGCCTCGGTGAAGCGCGAGAGGGAGTCTGCCTGAGCCCAGGAGGCAGCTCGAGTCTTCCCTGCAGGCCGGTGTGAGGCGAGCTGCGGCTGATTTGTTCTTTCTTTTCCTTTTCCCGCATAAAAAGACAGTAGCGTGGAGCCCCGCGGGGGCGTGTTTGGGTTATTGCTGTTAATCATCGCTTTGCTTCCGTTATCGTGCCTTCCGGCTACGTGCCCGCGCGTGGATAGTTCTTGGCCCCAGCCGTGGGGGGGGGCGACTGACCCAGGCCCTGTGTTCGTGTCACGGTGCCCGTGGGGCACGGACTGGAGGGGTGCTCCTGTAATGGACCCAAGTCGCGAAACCTTTGAACGACTAGGACGGAAACACTCACGAGGGCGCTCGGCTACCCCCCTCGCGAGGCCTTGCATAAGAGAAATCGAGGTAGGAGAGTGAAAAGTCGAAGAACCACAAGTCAAAGACGACAACAACTTCAATAAAACTTCGAATGAGAATGAACAAGCCAACTGCGGAAAGCAAATGAAAAAGCCACGTCCGGCACCAAATCTAGTCTTCGATGTCTTCTCACCAGCGCGGAGCTAAGTGCTGCCACTGGGCGTGGGAGGGAGCCCCAGGGCCTGAGGCCGGCGCTCCTGAGACTCCGGTGCGTGTACAGCCCCAACTCATTATTACGTGAGAGTGTCACAGGCGGCGAGCTTCACAGGCGTTGGCCTTCTTCACAGGCTCCTGGCCTTTCTTGGGGGGAGCAGGCTTCACGGGCATTTGCCCTCTTCACAGGCTCCGGGCCTTTTCCCAAATGTGACAGCTTCACAGGCATTCACCTTCTTCACAGGCTCTGGTCCTTTTCCAAAAAGGATAATCTTCACAGGAATTCGCCTTCTTCACAGGCTCTGGGCCTTTTCCAAAAAGGATAATCTTCATAGGCATTCGCCTTCTTCACAGGCTCTGGGCCTTTTCCAAAAAGGATAATCTTCACAGGCATTCGCCTTCTTCACAGGCTCTGGGCCTTTTCCAAAAAGGATAATCTTCACAGGCATTCGCCTTCTTCACAGGCTCTAGGACTTTTTAGGGGTAGAACCTCCGGAGGTGCTGGATGTTCCATGCGTTCTGGACCGGCACCCCCTCCTGAGTCTCCAAGCGCGCGGAGCCAGGCCTGGAAACATGAACAACCTTGAACGGGCCCTCCCACATGGGAGAGAGCTTGTGCAGTCCCTCCCTGGAGAGAACCCGCCTAAGCACGAGGTCGCCTACTTCGTGAGTTCTGGGGCGGATGTTGCGGCAGTGATATCGTCGCAGTGCTTGTTGGTACCTCGCCGCTCGCAGCGCGGCCTCTCGGCGACGTTCCTCCCCCAGCACGAGGTCCATCCCCCGCATGGCGTCCTGCTGCGCCTCGTCGAACGCCAGGACCCATGCGGAGCGACGTCTGACCTCGTGAGGGAGGACCGCTTCGGCTCCGTAGACCAGGAAGAACGGGGTCTCTCCAGTCAGCTTGGTCGCGGTTGTGCGGATGGACCACAACACGGACTGAAGCTCGTCGTACCAACCTGTGCCGCAGGCCTCCAGCTTCTTCTTGAACGTCCTGGTCTTGAGGCCCCTCAGGACCTCTGCGTTGGCTCACTCGGCCTGGCCGTTGCTTCGGGGGTGCGCCACCAAAGCGTACCATATCTGCGTTCCAAGGTTAGCATAGTATGTTTTGAAGAGGTTACTGGTGAACTGCGAACCGTTGTCTATGATAATGCGGTTCGGCACCCCGAACCGGCTCACGATGCCCCTGATGAACTTAACCGCGGAACTCGCGGGGATGGTGCGGACGGCCTCTACTTCAGCCCACTTGGTGAAATTGTCCACGGCGACGTAGAGGTAGCGGTAGCCCCCTGGCGCCCGAGGAAACGGGCCCAGGATGTCCAGCCCCCAGACTGAGAACGACCACGAAAGGGGTATAGTCTGCAGGCCTCCTGCCGGCTGATGGATCTGCTTGGCGTGGAACTGGCAGGCCTCACAAGCCTTCACCAGTTCGATAGCGTCATTGAGTGCGGTGGGCCAATAAAACCCACTGCGGAACGCCTTGCCAACGAGGGTCCGTGATGATGAATGATGTCCACAGTCTCCGCCGTGTATATCTTCCCGCAGTTCCTTTCCTTGCTCCCTGGAGATGCAGCGCAGGGATACATTGTTTGGTCGCTTCCGGTAGAGCTCTCCATCCTTGATGCAGTATGCCGTGGCCAGCCGTGCCACACGCTCTGCTTCCTCCTCCTTCTCCGGTAGGGTCCCTTATGTTAAGTAACTCTGGAGCTCCGTGATCCAGCACCCCTCCTGGGGTTCCATCGTCAGGAGCAGGCGTGCTCCTGAGGCCGGGCCACAGACCGGGGCTCCCGAGGCAGGTGGCTGGGGGAGCTCCTCCCAAGGCTGAGCCGTGTTTGACAATGACGGCAGGGCTGAGGGCTTGAAGAGCCGCTCCTCGAAGACGCCAGGCTCCTGAGGTAACCGCCTGGACGCCCGTTTGGCGATGTTGTCGGCCTCCTGATTGGTGCCATGGGGCACATGCTGCAACTCCAACCCCCAGAACTGCTTCTCCATCCTACGGACCTCCGCAAGGTAGGCTTCCATGTGCTCATCTTTCGGCTCGTACACCTTGTTGCAGAAATTGACAAGGAGCTGCGAATCGCCCTTGATGGTGAGGCATTTCACCCCCAGGGCAGCTGCGGCCTTCAAGCATGCTATTAGACCTTCATACTCCGCTATGTTGTTGGAGACCTTTTCACCTTGCTGGAAATAGAGCTGTATAGCATAGTAGAGCTTGTCCTGAGTGGGCGATATGAGCACCACCCCAACCCCAGCGCCATGCCTGGAGAACGCCCCATCGAAGTACATGACCCAGCCTTCTGGTGCCTCGCTTCCCGGTGAGAGGGACCGATCCTCGTCGGCCTTGAGGCCTGGGGCCTCCGTCCATTCTGCCACAAAATCCGCTAATGCTGCTCCCTTGATGACTCTGGTCGTGCTGAATTCGAGCTGAAACGCTTGCAGTTCTATGTTCCACTCAGCGACCCTTCCAGGGCTCCTGAGCACTCTCTCCAAGGGGTATGACGAGACGACCTTGGTGGGGTGACCCTGAAAATAGTGCCGCAGCTTGCGCGAGGCCACCAGTAGCGCGAGGAGGAGCTTCTGAGTCATGGGGTACCGTGCCCTCACGTCCCGCAACACCGTGCTGACGAAGTACACTGGGTGCTCGACGAGGTTGTGTGCATCAGTGCTGGTGACGCCCCCCGGAGACCATGGCACCTCCTGAGGCGATGGGGCCTCCGGAGGCTGGCCATCTGGGAGAGGGGCCCCTTCCGCCTCCGGTGCACTCCTCTGCGGTGGCTGATCCTCCTTAGCCGCGGTGGCGGTTTCTGTAGGCCTTCCTTGTTCCTGTTTTGCCTTGTCCCGGGCTGCTGCCGTGGTTTTGATTCGACGCTCCTCCCTAACCGCCACCAGGGCTGCGCTGGCGGAGTAGGGAGTGGCGGCGAGGTAAAGCACCAGGGGCTCTTGAGGGCGCGGAGCCACCATGACCGGTGGGCTGGTCAGGTATCTCTTGAGATCCTGGAACGCCTTGTCGGCCTCTTCAGTCCACTCAAAGGGCCCCTTTTTCTTCATTAGCTAGAAGAAAGGCAGCGCTCGCTCCCCCAACTTGGAGATGAAGCGCCCTAGCACGGTCACGCGCCCAGTGAGCTTCTGCATTTCTCTGAGGGTGTTTGGCGGGCTCATGTCCTCGACAGCCTTGACCTTTTCTGGGTTAGCCTCGATGCCTCGGTGGGACATGAGGAAACCCAAGAGCTTGCCCGAGGGGACTCCAAACACACACTTCTCTGGGTTGAGCCGCAGGTTCACGGTGTTGAGGCTCGCGAAGGTTTCCTCCAGGTCTTGTATCAGGGTCCTGGCCTCCCGAGACTTCACCACTATGTCATCGAGTTAAGCCTCGACGTTCTTCCTGAGCTGCGGGCCCAAGGTGATGTGCATCAGCCGCTGAAAGGTCGCCCCTGCGTTACGCAACCCAAATGGCATGCATGTGTAGCAGTACACCCCACACGGGGTTAGGAAGGCTGTCTTTTCGATGTCTTCTACCGCCATCTTGATCTGGTGATACCCAGAGAAGGCATCCAAGAAGCATAGCAGGTCTCATTCTGCAGTGGAATCGACGATCTGGTCGATGCGGGGGAGCAGGAACGGATCTTGCGGGCATGCCTTGTTGAGGTTGGTGAAGTCGACACACATGCGCTCCTTCCCTCCATTCTTTGGCACAACGACAGGGTTGGCTAACCAATCCGGGTATCGGACCTCGCGAATGACCCCAGCTGCTTCTAGCTGGTGGGTCTCTTGGACGATGAAGGCCTGCTTTTCTGTGGACTGCCGCCTTGCCTTCTTCTTGTTCGCGCGCAGGAACCTGACCAGGGCCTCCTCCTGCTCGGGCTCGAGGTTGGCGCCTATGGAGAAAGTGGCATTGGTGGACCCGTCCTCATCGACGGGTATCTGCTTGGTTTCTGCCTTGTCTTGGGTGAATAACTGTTTCTTCTTGGCGGGTGCAGCCCCCTTGGGCTCGGGGGTCTCCGAGTCGGCGGGCTGTGCCAACGCCGCCGTCTTGAAGGCGAGCTCGAGCACTCGCAGCGCGTCTCCGGTGTTCCCGTGCACGGTGAGGACACCGCTGCTCCCGGGCATCTTCATGAGGTTGTACGCCGGGTGCGTCGCGGCCATGAACTGGGCCAGCACTAGATAGCCGAGGATGGCGTTGTAGGGGAGGCCGATGGGGGCGATGTCGAAGTCGACCAGCTCCGTGCCGAAGTTGTCGTAGGTGCCGAAGGTTACTGGGAGCTGGATCTGTCCCAAGGAGCTGGATGACCCGCCCCCAACGCCTGAGAAGGGCCGGCTGGGTTGCAGCCGTTCCAGGGGTATGCAGAGGAGGTTGAAGGCCTCAACCGAGAGCACGCTGAGGCCCACGCTGCCATCGATGAGAGTTCTGGTGACGGCCACCTGGCAGATGGTGGGGGTGCACAGCATGGGGAGCGCACCCGAGCAGGCCGAGTTGGAGGGGTGGTTCTCCGAGCTGAAGGTCAGGCCGGCCTTGGGCGCCGCCCGCTCCGGGGGAGCCCCCTGCCGCGTGGAAGCGACGCTGACCCGACGGATGAATGGCTTGACGTGCTGACTTTTAGGCGGCGCTTGCGAGCCGCCCAGGAGGGCCGCGACGACTGGGTGTGTTGGTGTAGCGTGGTGGGCGAGGAAGAGGCTGCGGAGCTCTTCCTAAGAGGCCACGGAGACTGCCGGCAGGTGGAGCAGCCATGCGCGCGGAGCGCCGGTGAGGGCCATTGGAAACCAGTTGGCCATGACCCTATCATCACCTCCAGCTTCGAGGATGGCCTCCTCGTATGCCAGCAAGAAGGCCAGCGGATCAGTCGCGCCGCTGTAGCGCGGCGGCGTCGTTGGCTTGAACTTGTCTGGCCACCCTACCCGTTGCAGGGCTGGGGCCAGGGCTCGGATCCCCCAAGCCCCCGTGCTGGCGCCGGTGGCCGGAGCGGGCGACGCGCTACTCATCGCGGGGCAGGTCATGGCGGTGGCGGAAGGGAAAACTCCGGTGCACCCCTACCTGGCGCGCCAAATGTCGGATTTCGGGTTCCGGCAGACCCTTGAGGTTCAAACACTGGGGTGCGCGCGGAGATTTCGCCTTCTACCTACCTGCACCCCTCCGCCTCGCTAAGATCTAGGCTATGGAAAGAACAGCACAAGAGACACAGGGTTTATACTGGTTCGGGCCACCGTTGTGGTGTAATACCCTACTCCAGTGTGTGGTGTGGTGGATTGCCTCTTGGGCTGATGATGATGAGCAATACAAGGAAGAACAGCCTCGCGAGGGTCTGTTCTTGGCTGGGGGGATGAACTGCTAGGAGGAGTTTAGTCGCCCTTCTCTCTCTCTCTGTGATGCTACTCGATCCGATCCTAGCTAGTTTCTCTCTTGGCTTCTAGATTCTCCCTTCTTGATTGCCCCCCTACCCTGGGGGTGGCTAGTCCTATTTATAGGCAAAGGCCCTGGGCCTCTTCCCAAATATTGAGCGGGAAGGGTGCCAACAATTGGCCATTTTGAAGGGGAACATCTGGTACACTTATCCTGACTAAAGTTGGTCCTCGCCTGCCAAAGGCTCCACAATGACTTCCTCCCTGCCGTTGGACTGGTCTTGGTCTCGTTGCACCAAAACGGGTGCCTTTGATTGATGCTCTCGCCTGCGCTTGCTCCCTTTGCACCAAAGAGGAAAGGAGGACACTGCGCGGGCTAGCGCCCGCCTGGCGCCCTTGGTCGTCATGGCTTGCGTCACGGGCACCTCGTGAGGTACCCCGCCTTGATCTCTCCCCCTCCTCACGAGCCAGCCTGATGAGGTCGTGCCTGAGGAAGCTCCGTGTCGTCCGCCCCGCGAGGCTTGGCCCCTCGCGAGGGTCTTGGGTGAGTGTTGATGAAGATGGGCCGTGCTGGGCCCCTCCTCGAGCCACGCCGCAGGCCGCAGGCAGGCAAGTCTGGGGACCCCCGTTCCCAGAACGCCGACATGCGGCGATGCCGGTATGCCTGCTCTGTGTAATCCGTGGGGCGGCGATGTTGGTGATGATTTATCCTTCGCGATGCCGGACTCTTGTTCGGCTTGCCGAGATAATGATCCGAAGAAGTTGAGCTCGGCTCAACAAAGTGACGACATGTCTAGCGCAGGTCGGCAGCCGTGGAGTAATATTGCCGGACTGGTTTGACACCAGCATGATGTTGAAGATCATGTTCAAAAGATCTTAAAGTTAGTGGGATATGTTCGGGAACAAAACACAATACCCCATACAAAACTTCCTTCAAAAGGGATGTCCGAAATCCCGTTCATAAAAAAGATGAACTCGGGTCGGATTCGTTTTCGCTCAGAAAACAAATCCGAAAAGTGATGCACTAATCGGAAGGTTCCTGGAGTTTGGATGGCCGGATCGAGCTGAAATTTTGAGAGGTGGTAGATATAGGAATTCCGCAGCCGATCAACGGTTGGATCTTCCAAAGGACGTCCGAGCTAGAAGCTGGACACCACACCCTAAACTCATCCAAATTCCCATCCAGATTTGACAGGGCTCCGGTATATCGTGGATTGCCAGAGATTCCTCCCTCGGAACTCAACGAAATTTTCCAGGGTTGTTATAGACTCAATTCCGCACAATTCCACCAAAGCGATCGTCAAAGCGATACTCGAGGAGGTGGTGGTGGCAGATACGAGTTCACTGTCCAAAAAAACAGCATGGTCGCTTGAGGGCAATGTTGACGTTGAGCCCCCGAGCTCCATAGATGATTCCTCCGTGATCTTGATAGAGATCGGAGTTGATGTTTGATGAAGGCCCTCGTCCGAACATGGTGATCCGAACATGGGGCGCAATTCTTGGTCGAACAAAGGTGACCAGTCAAACTGGTGACGAAGACGCCGAAGTCGCAGTTGATCTGCAGGCGAGCCATCGATCCTTTTATCGATCACACAGCAGAACTCTCAATGAAAGCACCAATGTCGGTGTCAAAACCGGCGGATCTCGGGTAGGGAGTCCCGAACTGTGCGTCTAGGCCGGATGGTAACAGGAGGCAAGGGACACAAAGTTTTACCTAGGTTCGGGCCCTCTTAATGGAGGTAAAACCCTACGTCCTGCTTGATTAATATTGATGATATGGGTAGTACAAGAGTAGATCTACCACGAGATCGTAGAGGCTAAACCCTAGAAGCTAGCCTATGGTATGATTGTTGTTCTGTATGTCGTCTATCGACTAGCCTGGCCCCGGTTTATATAATGCACCAGAGGCCTAGGATAACAAGAGTCCTAGCCGAATACGCTGGTGGGGAGGAATCCTTGTCTTGATCGCCAAGTCTTGTGGAATCTTCCCTGTATGCGGCAACTGTCCGAATTGGCCCATGAGTATACGGCCATGGGGGTCCTCGGCCCAATCTAACAGATCGGGAGATGACGTGGTGAGTACCCCCTAGTCCAGGACACCGTCAACCGGATTCACTATGAAGAATATGCTGTAACGCAGCATCCTTCTACAAAATGAACATAAAAAAATACATTACAAATTAGCAATGTTCATATTTTGTTTGCCGAGCATAATCCTTTTGAATGACATTTAAGTGTAATCCTTTCATTAATTACCATGGCGTCCTCAGTCATTTAGTCGGTAATCAAATCCTTCCTTTTCTAATTTAGTAGCCCCAACACATTGAAGCCTACAGATCCTTCCTTTTAATCATCCTACTATTTTACCTCAAATCCTTCATGTAGAATTTATTAAGACCACAATCTTTCTTTTAGTTATTTCATCGGTTTATGCATAATCCTTTCTTTAATTAGCCACATCCGTTTAAATATTCTATTTCATCCCACAATCCTTCCTTTATTAGCTCATTCACTTAATTAGCTCGCCCTAAACATGATGACTGCCACTCGTATATTCAGAGCGAGTTGGGATTAATAAATGTGAAAGGTGCATAGGTCGTTGGTTGTTACATCAAAGAGCTAGACAAGAGGTCCTATTTTCAATTCCAACATGTTGATTTATTTTGACCCAATTATTTTTCACGATCTCTATGAAAGCCCAGAAAAGGCCCATCAACATACAAAGTACCTGGCTCAGATTGCTTAGCGTGTGTGAACCAAACAAAAAGGACTAAACCAAACCAAGAATACCTAATCCCTTTAATAGTAGGTATAGATATACTGAACCAGCCCACCTACGTAGCATACTATGTGAGAAAACAAAGGAAGTTTGCCTTTTATATAGCAAACAAGTTTTGTCAAAAAAACCATGTCTGCCCAGCTCCACAGTTTCCTGCATCTCCTGCGCCGCCTCGTCGTCGTTCCCCTTTCCTCCTCCGTCAAATCTGAGGGCGAAGAAACCGTCGATGCCTCGGTCCTCCTTTGAGACCGCGCGGTCGTGACGTCACTGTCCACTACATCATGGGCACGACCCTCCCACTGCCGACCATTGACCGACGGGCACCGAGCTTGGCGAGGGAGGCGTGGAGGAGCTCGCGGGGCAGAGGGAGGAGGAGGATCGAGGAGGTCCCTATCCAGGGCGTCCATGAGGGGCGAGGTCAGGGGCCGGAGCGGTTGGCGCTAGCGCGGCAGAAGGTGAAGGCCATAGCGACCTCAGGTGGTCGTGATGTAGTCCGCCTGATGGATGCGCTCCGTTTCAAGGCCGACAATGCCGAGGCCTCACGTTTGCTTCCTCCTCATGGCTTCCGTCTACAATGCTGAGGTCGCCGCCGTTCATGCCCAAATCGTTGTCTCCAATTGCCGCTATCCAACAGGCTACTGCTTGCCTTAGACCTGATGATCACCTGCAAGTTGTTTGACAAAACTCTCGTCAAGAACCACATCACGTGGGCGACCATGGTGTTGGCCTACATGGCTACTCCGATGGTGGTTTTCATGATGAAGTAGCAATACTTTTCACCTGCATTTGGCATGAAGGAAAGGGACTCGCTGGTGGTCTGCTCGGCCATGCCATTGTGGTGGTGCTGCGGGCATGTGCTCAGCAACCAAAGGAGCTTCCGTGAGTAGGTACACACACTTGTCTTCAAGAAAAGGGAGTTTGCGGTGATACAAGTAGTTCGATGCTGGAGTTGTACTACGAGTAATCAACATGACAGTGGGCGGCAAGTGCTTCCGACAATAAGGGGTTCTTCCCAGTACCATCTACATCTTGATGTGGTGTCCTCCGGAGTTGTCAGGAACTCAGGTGGAGCTTTTCCTTGCCAACTATGCTTGCAGTATATGCAGAATCAGAGAACAACATGTACTTGGGTCAGAAAGTGCATGGCAATAGATGAACAAATTGTAGCCCATCATGGATAAAAGCTCCTCCCAAAGCTGCCAATAGATGAAAAAATTGTAGTGAAAAGTAGGTTGCAGCCTGGTCATGATCTCAAGTGGTGCAACTCGAAGGAACAAAATGTGCATATTTCTCAGAACAAGGCTTCGGGCATGGCACAAGTGTGGTCACCGATTGAGAAATCGTCATCACCGTGCATAACAACATTAGGAGTTTCCTCGGCGCGGCGCTATGGCTAATTTCGCTGGGCAGGGAGCTGGGCTATCGCCCTTCGGTGCTCCCACAAACTGGCCACCGTGTTGGCGCTACGGAGATCTGCACCTTCGAGTACCGCCGCGCCATACCCCGGTGAGTCGTTGGCTGCTGAGCTCGGGCTGCGGACGCGGAGTGGAGGAGCCACGGAGAAGCCCGGGAGCCACTACGGCAGCCATGAAAGCGAGATGGGCCTGTCCATGCACGGCGGTCGTTAGCCGAGGCTTCGTGTGTCTCCGCTGATCCCTGACAACCTGCCACCCGGGGCGAGATAGCCTTGCAATTTGAGGAGGGGATGAGAGGACGCACCAGTGATATTGTCTGAGTGAAGGAGAGTACATGCGACCTCGACGTCACCTGCATCTAGGCAATAAGCCTCCTCCCGAATGAAGCACCTCCAGGTTTGGCTACATGCTTTTCTCTCAGTTTCGTTGGTAGTTTCTTGCTTCAGTTTGCATTCTTGCTTAGATTAGACATAGCCGTGTAGATGCAGATGGACATTGCAGGTACAGTGTGGCACTAAAAACTTGGACAAAAATATTTCTGTATACACTCTGAGTGGGTCAGTCTATATACACTTCAATTTCCACATTCAGTTTCCTTCAGTCACACGACAGCAAGGAGATAATACACTATTTTTTTTGAAAAAAAAATCATAAGGGACATCTTTTGGAAGATTACGAGGCATGTTGGTCGTAGTTGGAGCGAAAGAATTACAATTTTTCTTGTGCCAAATAATCAAATATAGCACAGGTTAAGGAAAAAAAGACAAGAACCATGAGAAATGTTGTTCATGGATGTTATTGCGCATCATATATCCTCTTGGCCATGCCCGTCATAACAACCACAACTTTCATCAGGCTGGTGATGCGCATATTGTCAACCATTCTAACTGTGGTGCCAGAGACAAAAACTCCTAAGGCAGTCTGGTAATTTATGATGTTATTACACCGGAGCACATGTAATGACAATCAAGTTTTAAATTTCTAATTTCCATGGTCTTGACAATTTTGAGCCTGCTGCTCTAATCATCATAACCGGAGAGACGGGCTTAGACCACGTATATACCCAGTACCTCCACGATACCGATTAAATTTCGAAGCAGAACAAGATAGTGTGCTTCTGAGAGTGGAACGATAACCACAAAGAAAGAACCGTGATTCTTGACGGTAGCATGAGGAGTCAAAATTGGACTCCGGTGTGTCCGAAACAAACTCCTCACTTTTATTCCCGTTGCAACGCACGGGCATTTGTGCTAGTAACTTTTATGGATAAAAACATAGATATGATCATAAACTCAAAGTTCATCAGATCCCAACAAACACACCGTAGAAAGAGTTACATCAAATAGATCTCCAAGAGACCATTGTATTGAGAATCAAGAGAGAGAGAGAGAGGAAGCCATCTAGCTACTAACTACAGACCCATAGGTCTACAAAAGACTACTCACGCATCATCGGAGAGGCACCAATGAGGATGATGAACCCCTCTGTGATGGTGTCTAGATTGGATCTGGTGTTTCTAGAACTTGCGGCAGCTGGAATTGATTTTCGTCGACTCCCCTAGGTTTTCTGGAATATTGGGGTATTTATAGAGCAAAGAGGCGGTGCAGGAGGCTACCGAGGTGGGCACAACCCACATGGGCATGCCTGGGAGCCCATTGAGTGTCTTCTGGTCCATAAAAATTCCACAAAAAGTTTCGCTGCATTTGGACTCCGTTTGATATTGATTTCATGCGATGTAAAAAACAAGCAAAAAATAACAACTGGCACTGGGCACTATGTCAATAGGTTATTCCCAAAAAATGATATAAAATGATTCTAAAACATCCAAGAATGGTAATATAACAACATGGAACAATCAAAAATTATAGATACGTTGGAGACGTATCGGCATCCCCAAGCTTAATTCCTGCTCGTGCTCGAGTAGGTAAATGGTAAAAACAGAATTTTTGATATGGAATGCTGCCTAACATGTTCATCACATATTCTTTCTTTATAGCATGGACAATTGGACTTTTATATGGTTCAAAGCAATAGTCTAGTTTTGACATGAGGACTTTAATACTCAAGCATATCAACAAGCAACCATGTCTTTCAAAATATCAACGCTAAAGCAAGTTATCCCTAGCCCAATATGCTCAATCATTGATCCATTCATGAAACACACTCGTATATTAGCTACACCCAATGCTCAAGTACAATCATAGTGCCCCTTAGTTGGTGCTTTATAAGAGAAGATGGAGACTCAAGTAAAAATAAAAATTGCATAAAGTAAATAGAAAGGCCCTTCGCAGAGGGAAGTAGGGAATTGTAGAGGTGCCAGAGCTCAAAATGAAAAAGACAGAGATAAAACATTTTGGGTGGCATGCTTTTCCTGTCAACGAAAACAATGAAGTAGTTACCAATACTTTCCATGCTAGATATATCATAGGCGGTTCCCAAACAGAAAATAAAGTTTATTCCTTTTTCCACCATACTTTCACTTTCCATGGCTAACCGCATCCACGGGTGCCTTCCATACCAACACTTTCCAAGGAATTTATTAGTTGACAACATAAAGTAAATTCATTTTTCATTTCGGTACTGGGCATCCCTAATACCTTTGCCATACTCTTGTGTAATGACGAGTGAATAAACACTCATCTTGAGAATAACTCATCTAGCATGGAAATGTATCAGCCACCCCCTACCGTTTCATGAGCGGTACAAGCCACAAAAGAGAAGTTTATTTTGAAAAGTAGATATGGCACATACAAATTTTCTTAGAACGGCAAAAGAATACCGCATATAGGTAGGTATAGTGTACTCATGTGGCAAAACTGGTTTAAAGTGTTTTGGATGCACAAGTAGTGATCATACTTAGTGCAAAATGAAGGCTAGCAAAAGATTGAGAAGCATCCAACCAAGAAATGAAAAATCTCATAAGCGAGCATTAAGAATAACTAACACCGAATAATGCACCACAAGTAGGATGTAATTTCATTGCATAACTATTGACTTTCGTGCTTCCATAGGGAACCACAAACCTTAACACCAATATTCTTACTAACGCATAATTACTCATCAACATGACTCACATATTATATCAACATATCGCAAAACTATTACAAGGAATCAAGTTTATTTTATCCAATGATCTTCATGAAACTTTTTATTATATCCTCCTTGGATATCTATCACTTTGAGACTAGTTTCATATGTTGCTTTTGATAAATCAAACAAATCTAAGTGAAGAACATGAGCATACTTTTTTTCTTCACTCAAAATATTTTAAGTGAAGCAATAGAGAATTTCTTAAATTTTTTACTAACTCTCAAATAAATCTAAGTGAAGCATGAGAGCATTTCTTCAAAAATACTAAAGCACACTGTTCTCAAAAAGATATAAGTGAAGCACTAGAGCAATTCCATTGCTCAAAAAGATTTAAGTGAAGCATAAAGAGCAATTCTAACAAGTCATAGCATAATTTTGGCTCTCTCAAATAGGTGTGTCCAGCAAGGATTCATGACTAAAAATACAAAGCAAAACAAGCAAAGACTCATATCATACAAGACTCTCCAAGCAAAACTCATAATATGTGACGAATAAAAATATAGTTTCAAGTAAAATACTGATGGTCGTTAGAAGAAAGAGGGGATGCCACTCGAGGGCATCCCCAAGCTTAGTTGCTTGATACTTCTTGAAAATTATCTTGGGGTGCCATGGGAATCCCCAAGTTTTTCCTTTTGCTAATCCTTATTCCATCATCCATCGTAATGTTACCCAAAACTTGAAAACTTCAGTCACACAAAACTCAGCAAAACCTTCATGAGATCCGTTAGTATAAGAAAGAAAATCACTACTATAAGTACTGTTGCAAACCCGTTCATATTTTATTTTTGAATTATATCTACTATATTCCAACTTTTCTATGGCAAAAACTCTTCAAAGGAAACCATAGAATCATCAAAACAAGCACACAACGCAAAGAAAACATAATCTATCAAAAACAGAACAGTTTGTAGCAATCTGGAAATTTTGAATACTTCTGTCACTCCAAAAGTTCCGAAAAATTAGGACAACGTGATAAATTTTTATATTAATCTTCTGCAAAAACAATTAGTGTTTTATCGCGCCTCTGTTAAAAATGAAAAATTGTTTTTCTGGGCGCAAAAGTTTCTGTTTTTCAGCAAGATCAAATCAACTATCACCCAACATGATCCCAAAGGCTTTGCATCGCACAAACACTAATTAAAACACGAAAACACAATCATAACAGTAGCATAATTGTGCAAACACTCAAGAACAGAAAAAAGACAAAAATAAATTTTGTTCATTGGGTTGCCTGCCAACAAGCGCTATCGTTTTATGCCCCTAGCTAGGCATAATGCGAAGGATCTATGTATTATCATCTTTGTTTCTAGATCCATATGATGCCCTCATGGTTGATTCACAAGGTGGATTAATTCTAGTTCTAGGGAATTTTCCCATACCCTTCCTTAGTGGAAATTGAAATTTAATATTGCCTTCTTTCATATCAATCACGACACCAATAATACGTAAAAACGATCTACCAAGAATAATTGGACAAGACAGATTGCAATCAATATCAAGAACAATAAAATATATGGGCACATAATTTCTATTTTCAAGAATAAGAACATTATTAATTCTTCCCATAGGTTTTTTAATAGTAGAATCCGCCAAGTGCAAATTTAGAGAACACTCTTCAATATCGGTAAGACCAAGCACATCACATAAAGATTTGGGAATTGTAGAAACACTAGCACCCAAGTTACATAAAGAAAAACACTCATAATTTTTAATCTTGACTTTGATGGTAGGTTCCCATTCATCATGCAATTTTCTATAAACTAAAATCTTTAATTCTAACTTTTCTTCTAAAGCTTTCATCATAGCATCAATAATATGTTTAGTAAAAGTGTTATTTTGTTCATAAGCATGGGGTGAGTTTATCATGGACTGCAACAAAGAAATACAATCAATCAAAGAGTAACTATCATAATTAAAGTCTTTGTAATCCAAAAGAGTGGGCACATCACTAGTTAAAGTTTTGACCTCTTCAAACCCACCTTTATCAATTTTTTCAACAAGATTTTCACGCTTGAATTATGGGGACGTCTTCTAGCTAAAGTTGAATCTTCTTTAGTCCCTTTATTATCAATCTTAATCTTACTAAACAAGGAATCAATAGAGGAAACACCAATCATTTTAAGATCTTCACTACTTTTATGAAAGCAATCACTAGAAAACGCTTTTTCTAAAAATTCTCTTCTAGCTCCAAGCATAGTGGTTCTTTTCTTACTTTCATCCATAGAAACATAAAGAGCCTTAATTGATTCCTCAACCTTAGGCACAAAATTTTTCATCTTGAGATTTTCTACATCATGAGAAATTCTATCAATACTTCTAGAGATATCATCAATCTTATTCAACTTTTTTTGTATTGTAGCATTGAAAACTTTTTGAGTATTGACTAGCAAAAAGGCCCGTGCGTTGCAACGGGAGAAGGAAAAAAATCATAATCTCCAAAGACAATAATGATGTATCACCAATAACATTTTGGTCAATTTCATTAATAGTTTTAATACATGAACTTTTTAGAAAAAATATCAACATTTTTTTATTTTCCAAACATTTGTTTCCAAAATTGCGAAGATTTTTTTGAATCCACATACATTTTATGATTTATTAAAAATTTGATTTAAAGTTCTCTTCTTTTAGTTTTTGGAACTTTTTGGAGTACCAAATTATTTAAACTCCATTCACATGTATTTTAATTACTGTAACTATTAATGCATTCATAAGATATGATAGGCATGAACATTAAACCATGGTCGTACAAACAAATAGCAGCCAACTAATAGTACTCGGTCCATAAAAAAGAACTAATTGTACTCGATGCTAGCACGTAGAGCGACATCCAGGAGCTTCTAATCGGTGCGGCCACAACATCTAAGTTTGATTTTAAAAAGCCAGTAGCCATCTAGCCCAGCGAGCAGTGCGTGTGTTATCTTATCCACAAGCTCGCCATCGCTTAGGACCTGCCCTACGCGCCCATCTTCTCTGCAGACTGCCCTCTTCTACTACCTGGATCCTCCTCACCCGCGCGCGCCCTTAGTCTTCCCGTGCCTCCCCTTCTCGGGTCATTGTCGCCCAGCAAGGTCAGACCAGCGAGGTGAGTGAGCTCTGGAGCTGCGCCTCGTTTTCTCTCCTTTCTGTAATCCCTTTCTCTTCTCTCTGGTCCGCGCCCCGCTGGAGTGCCATGGACGTTTATATATATATATATAAACACTATTCTGATCAAGGGATCAGAATAATATTCTGATCACAACCTGAACTGCCTGAGTAACGCGCCTGACCTTCCCTCTATACGAACCCGACCTTCGGGCTATCCTCTCAACCATGCCTTCTACTGCGAGTTTTTCTGATCGTTCGTGTTGTTGGCGATGTAAGTGTAATGTTTACACGGTTTTTAGAATCTAAATGCTTGTTTTGATTAGAAATCTAGCTCGTTGGCGTATTTGCTCTCGGGCGGTGATGAACATGGGTCTGTCACAAGTGTTTTGCATGTACTGGATGTTCTAGGATCCCTAATAGGATGGGAATTGGGTTTAGGTATGAGTTTACTTCATGATTTTTTGTTATTTTCGAACGAATTCGATTTGGTGTTCCGCCACCTCTGTTCTTCGTCTGCGGGATTGATTTCGGCCGCTGTTGTAGATTTGTAGGTTTTCTGTTCAAATTGGGTGTGGATTTGTGTGCATTAGTGAGACAAAATGCTGCCCATGTTGTTAATTTGAATATGTGAGCTCATACAAATCGAAATCCGGCGATTGGATCTTCTGCCTCCCGCCGTGGTTTTTTGTTCGAGGGACAGTATGATGGGGATCATTTTCTTATTTATCCGGAGCATGATGACGTTTGAAATGGCGGTTGAATCCTCCCCGTTTCATTAATTCGATTTGGCTGGCTCATTCATTTAGAAATTGCGGATTGCACTTTCTGCCTCCCATCGCGGTTTGTTGTTCGAGCGCACTGATTGATGGCGGATCTTTTTTGAAAGTTTTATCTAGAGTATGACGACATTCAAAATGGCTTTTGACGTGTCGGAATTGACCCAAACGATTAAATCTAGGAACCAAATTTAATTGGGGTTGTTGTTTCAATCAATTTTCGTTCTGTTGTACAAGCTGGACTGCTAGAACTTTCGCACCTGAACTTCTGTGCTGTAAGTAGATGCTTGACTTCAGTCGATGGTTTGTTATTTTTGATGATCCACTATCTTCAGTAGATGCTGGACTTCTTTCTAATTAATGGTTGAACTTCTGGTTTTCCACATTGCATTCCATATTTTGCAAGGCAAAGGTGCATGGTGCTATATATTTTCTTTTTTTCATTTTTTATAATTTTAGTTCTTGAGATATTATTTTTAGAGTTTGTCTCGTGGTCAATCATGGGATTAGTCCAAGTATGCATGCACTTTTTCCAGATCATCTAAGGGTTGTTGTACAAGCTGGACTTTTGTACTGTTCATACTTGAACTTCTGTTTTCCTTCTTTGCAAGGTAATGGAGCAAGCCCTATGTGTTTCTTTCTTTTTTATGTTATTTTCTTTCTTTTGCATTGCTTTGGATTTTTTTGATAGTCCCATGAGCAACCATGTAATTGGCCTACGGATATGCGTATATTTCTTATTTTTTCTAGTATGTTTTCGTACTTATAGTAGTTGTTCGATCTTCAGTGAATAACTATCCCGAACTTCTGTATGCTAATCGTTTTTAAAATGTTAATTTGAGGTTTTGAAAAAATCTATTACTCAGTGTAGATTTGTTTTTGTTTAGCTAGAACTCGGTGTTCTTTTTGCCTTTGATGTGTTGCAGCATGTGGATCCTGAGCCTGTGCGCACTGAAAGACCAAGAGAAAAAGTTGCATATTACAAGATAGCTAGTAGGTGGTCCTGAATTGATGAGTGTTTTCTTTAGAGTTGATGATATGACCGGTTCTTGTCCTAATGATGTTTCTTAACTTAGACCATTATAAATGGGCCTTGGATGAGCTATTCATTAAGCATGATTTCCGCCGAGTAATCATTCTGGAAGGTCTGATCTCCTTGATGGTTCTTGTTCTTAGATGTTTCCGCATGCCATCTCATTTCCATGGTTAATTGGTTAACAAATGACATGGAGATCTCCCCAGATTTCTTTGACTACTTCGAGGCTGCAGTGAAATTACTTGATACTGACAAGTATGTTACAACTGTACTCTGATTATACATGTCAATACAATGAATAAGTATCAAGTGTGTTTAATTACGTTACTGTAATTGTTGTTGTTGTGGTATTGAAGGACGATAATGGATGTTTCTTCTTGGAATGACAACGGACAAAAGCAGTTCGTTTATGACCCAAGTTGGTTCTCTGTTCTGATAGGCCTCTGTTCACCTTTATTTCCGCATTAGAAGGGAGAGTTGCTCAATTTTTCTAGATAATGCTTTGCAGAGGCTCTTTACCATTCAAAGCAGCGAGGTCGGGGTCTGTTTTCTAAAATGCTCAAGATCTTCATTGAATAACTGTCCCAAACTTCTATATCTTTTCTATTTGAACTTCTTTAATTATAATTATGTTTGCTATTTTAGGTTTTAAATGGGCCTATTGAAAAATGCGGTAGCGCGAGGCCGAGCAGGGGGGGAGGGGGGTCGGTGCAACGCGTACGGGCTTGGGATTGAGTACTTGCTGCAGGGAACTTCTGAGCTTCTTCATGCGTCTCTCGTCTTCCTGTCAAAAAAGAAAAAAAATGTTTATTAGCACACAAGTTACATCTGGCTATACCTTTCTAACTAAACTTAGCATTATTCACAGCCTGAACTTCTCATATATAAAGCTATTTGCAGCCTGGACTGATGCTCACAGACTACATGAACTTCACATGTTACAGCAGGCAGATTTAAAAAAAGCTTTTGTAGCCTGGACTGATGCTCAGAGATGTACCTGAGCTTCTGATGGATGTGAAGTTTAGGCATATTTACTACTATTTTTGGCAGCCTGAACTTCTCATGGACTGATGCTCACAGATGTACCTGAACTTCTCATGGATGTGAAGTTCAGGCAGATTTACTATTATTTTTGGCAGCCTGAACTTCTCATGGACTGATGCTCACAGATGTACCTGAACTTCTCATGGATGTGAAGTTTAGGCAGATTTACTACTATTTTTGGCAGCCTGAACTTCCCATGGACTGATGCTCATAGATGTACCTGAACTTCTCATGGATTTGAAGTTCAGGCAGATTTACTACTATTTTTGGCAGCCTGAACTTCTCATGGACTGGTGCTACACACCACCTGAACTTCTCATGGCAGTAAGAAAATAACAAGCAGAGGGAAGAAGTTCAACCATACCCTGGCTAGAAGTTTGGCCAACCTTTTTCCAGCAGCTGATAGGCCACCTTGTGAGCAATTTGTCGGAGAGCTAGGAGAGGAACCGCATGGCAATCCATGACTTGCATAGGGCGTGAAGTTCATCTACACGAAGCAAGAAGGTCAGGCAAGGGAAGATTGAAGAAGAAGGCGACAAGTGGGAGGAAGTTCAGGTACCGCTGCTGGATTTGAAGGCGCCTCCGATGCCGCCTTCGCTACGGAGTTGCCCCGTTCACCACACCGTTCGCCATAGCTTGCGTCGGGGCTGTCATCTTCTCTACCAATGCGTCCGGCGGTGAATATGGAAGGAGGATGCGGCTTACGGAAGTCCATGGCGGCTTTGCCGCGTCCAGGTGACGCGGGCTCCCTCGCGTCGGCGTCCGCCGTCGCTCGCTCACGCGGTGGTCGGCCAGGATCTGGGGAAGGAGGGGAGGGGCCGGATCCGGCCG
This sequence comes from Triticum urartu, assembly GCF_003073215.2. Classification (NCBI taxonomy): domain Eukaryota; kingdom Viridiplantae; phylum Streptophyta; class Magnoliopsida; order Poales; family Poaceae; genus Triticum; species Triticum urartu. The sequence continues at coordinate 707,741,662 of NC_053023.1, forward strand.
GCCAGGAGTTGGAGACGGGGGGAGGCGGTGGATCCGGCCGGCCAGGAGCTGGAGACGGGGGGAGGCGGCGGATCCGGCGAAGATCGGCGGTGACCACGGGGGAAGGTCGAGGGATCGAGGGGAGGAGGGGGGCTGGGGCGGCTCGGGATCGGGATCAGGTGGATCCTGTCGGGGAGCCTCGGGATCCAGTGGATCCTGCCGGGCCGACAGCAGTTCATAAGTTTGGGAGGGCCCTGTCGGGCCCTATATAGGGGCTGCTGTGATCCAAATAACTATTCTAATCCCAGGATTAGAATAGTGCTGTCCTATATATATATATAGTGTTACTATTCATCATCCAGGGTGCAGAATAAGTTATTCTTCACTCGAGGTAATCTTACGATCATTTCATAATTAAATTACGTTTAGAATTCAAATAGTTACATTCCTATTGATTCACTACGTAAAATTTGACATAAAAAAATAAAAATATAGGTCATAAGACAAGAAAATTTGTAGTTTATGTGTATTTTAGACTATGTTTTTACGTTTGTAATTTTACATAACATAAAATATTTTTTACGGCGATTATATATTTTCTTACGGTCTCTTTTTACGTCGGAAATAAGACAAAACTTACGGAACGTAAAATTACGGTGCATTGATGGTAAAATAGAGGGGTGAAGAATAACTATTCCTCAACCAGGATGACGAATAGCGCGACCCTATATATATAATATATATATATATATATATATATATATATATATATAATATGGCACAAATGCCCGTGCGTTGTAACGGGAGAGAAAGTTCATGTGTCCATACAAACGTCCATCAATGCGGCACGCCAACATCCATACGGTGCTATCCGAAGACGACACGCCAAGGTAAAATGTATATCAGCAAAAACTACACAATGAATGAGTTTGCTTTTCTCTTATTTTTTTGGATTATCAGGTATTCATCTTGATATAAAAAAGATGACCATAGGCCGAAATTACTTGCTACATTATAATTCTATGCAAAAACCGTAGTATGAAAATTATCAAATGACAACCTCAGAGTGCCTTTGCTTCCTTGAACGTCATGCCATGTAACAAAGATCATATAACACCTCATGATGGCTTGTAGAAGGACGACCTCATCCATTTTTATCACAACCTTGGAAAAACAATGTTGGTTGCGAAGGAAAATAACTTAAGAATGAGGAAAACCATGTCTCTACAAAATGAAAAAAATAGCGCGGGCCCTGAAAATATGCTATTAGTGTGGTATAGCGCGCTACAACGTGCTATTAGCGAGACATTGTACATAAATTAATTTAGCGAGGTAATTCTCTACACGCTATAGTGTGCTATTAGCGGCGCTATAGCGCGCTATTTTTTCCAGTGACATAAAGAGCAATGACACTAAGACAAATAAACCAGCACTTGAAGGTACTGGCACATAATTGGATTATCGACTTCATTAGTTCTACACATGCAACTTCTAACATGCTGGAAACAAAAAGAACTACATTTCCTATGAACCGGCAACCTTCCACTATTCTTGTGCCTAGAGCAATATTTAGTACCGCTAATTGCAAAACAAAATCAATATATAGGATTTTCAATTATTGTTACCAATCTAAACTAACAATTGCTTGAGGTCACGCACCATAATCGTCTTCCTTCGAGGAGGTTGGAAGCCTGCTCTGCCCGTTCTTGTTATTTGGTTCCCCATGTAAGAAGGGATGCACATCCTTGTGAACTGATAAAAATGGATGTGAGAATTGATAAGCAACAACACGGTTCAGATCTGGAAATGAAGAACAGGGAAATGGAAGAAAAATGTCATTTTTCAGGTCTCCATGACAACAAAATGATAGGAATTAACACACTCAACATAAGCTTGTAATGCACCCAATTTATTTTAGCAAAAATTCCTTCAGTTGCAATTATAAAAAGAGAAGGAAAAATAATAGAATGTACATTGTAATAGACAATGCTGCTACACCACAAAATAGAGGGCTCACTCCTTGGCTAATATAATTTCCTCACTCCCGGCAACCTAGAACCCATTAGTAGCCGACCTCTGCATATATGTGATTGCAAACTTGCACTCACTATGAAAGTAATAACACAAGAAACAGTTGTATGAAATGAAGCACTCTATTTTTGACTTTATTCTGATTTCACAAAGAGCTTTTTTCTTTGTTGGCTACTCAAAATTATTTTCTTGCCTCCACCACTCTAGCCTTTTTGCCACTTCTTTGTGAGCTAAATACCGGTGCATTGCTACAGAAGGCTTATATCATAGGTTTTTCCATGTTCTGCAATAAAAGAACTATAAAATATTGGTAAACTACATAGTGATTTGCAACAAAAAAAGTGCTTTAAGGATCCGTCAACCAAATGCCAATTCCATCTCATCAAAAGATTAACATGACTGGAGGAGGTTATTAGGATCATTTAGGGACCTACTGGACACTCCTCACTTTAGCAGTTCCAACATGTCACTACATCTTTTTCATCATGGAATTCTCATTATTTGTCGATATCAACCACCGCCATTTCCTTGTGGGGAGATACATCTACTTTCTTGTAGAACTCGTGTAGGCATCACACTCTTTGACGATTTTCTCCACTCTGTCACCCAATAGTTTATCATTCTGAAGAATGTGCTTGACATCTTTCCACATCATCAACATGTTTGTTTGCCTCTGTCAAGGTTAAGTTAAAAGGAAAGAAGGATAGCAGTAGGGTTAATGACAGTTCTAATGCTAGTAACATTCTAGATAGTGTAAGAAGACAATAACAAAAGATAAGCACCTGCAAAGGCCAATTCTCTGGCTTGAGTGCAGCCCATTGACAATTTCTTGATGTTATCAAGGTCAAATGCCACATCCTATATGCAGATTGATGTGTCTGTGACAAAAAACAAAAATGGGTGCCGTCGCACATAATAAAAAAGTATTGCAATACTAATCTTGTCTTTTGTGTTCCTATCTTGCTAGTGTGATGCGAAACAACAATTCTCAATTAACATTAACTGGAATGGTTACATGTTGCGCGAACCGCAGTCATTATGTGTGACAACACTCAGAAAGTCAGAAGTGTGTCAAAATGAATCTAAAAAGTGTTTGTGGAAGGAAATAACAGTGATATATGTAAAGAGACCAAACTAAGCAAGTCTGTGTGTGTATGACTGTCTATTTAAGTATGCAAACAACCTGGAGAATAAAACAACGTTTAGACTATTAGTAATCATGGAAGAGCTTACTATGCAAAAAGTAATCATACAAAAAAGGGTCATACAAATGGTAAAGAAGAAAGTCCACATAGTTATTCTGAAATAATACTCGGCATAGAGCCCACCATTGGCATAGACAGTTTTTCCTACAGGTGATCATATAGAAGCAGTATGAATCAAACTGAACAAGACTAAAATGTTAATCATATCTATATTTTTAAGAGCATCTTTGTCAAATCTGGAGTGCCGCTTAACTGGAGAAGGTTTAGGTGAATAAGTTGTGCTCAAAGAGATACTACAGACTCTCGATGAACATTGCACAACTCGCAGACATTGCATCACGATCAGACGATCAGGCTAAAAACGAACGTTGATCATGATCAGGACTCACTATCACTATGAATAGAGCGACGTGAACCAGAAGCACGACCGCTTGTTTCCCTTCGCCCTGGAGAGGGACTCAACGACCTCGACCTTCTTGTGCTTGCCGGCGAGGCTGTACGCCCGAACCCGTGTCTCACCACTGTTGATGTCCCTGTAGTAGACGGTGCTGGGCCTTAGCCCGGGGCACTCCCTTGTGGACACAGCCACCGTGCCGGATGCGTCCATGGGCACCGCAACGTTGCCAATGTCGTCCTCCTCCTCCCATGTCCCACCGCACTCGTCCAGCACGCGAACCATGAACTCCTCACCCACGGCCGCCTCGACGAGCTCCACTTGGATCAGCGCCCCACCGCCGGGGGTCTGCACGAGGAAGTTGCTCTCCACGCGCGAGGTTGGCCTTCGCATCACGGACGGGATGATATCGGGGACGCGGAGCCCAGCCCGTGCAACTCTAGGAAGACGTACACAACCCTGAAGCGGGTGTTGGCGTAGAGTTGCCCGCGGTGGAGCGCCAGGTCCACCATGACCAGGATGTTGCTCGGCCTCACAGATTTCCAGGTGCTCTTGCCGGGTCGATCCGTGGCCCACTGTTGGCGGTGCGGCTGGAAGTAGATGACGGCCACCATCGCCCTGCCGTCGGGCATGGGCACCGGGATGGCCTTGTAGATCAGGGTGTCCTTGTGGTGGATCAGGGCGTTTGAGGTGGACACTGAGACCGGCAGGTGTACTCTCAACGCGGTCGGCGAGGGGAGCGCCGCGACGGGGGGCAGAAGCGCGCTCCCATCAGGGCCCCTCCTGCTGCCGTGCACAACAAAGAGGAACGGAGAGTGGAGGCGCTGGCAGCAGCCGTGGAGGACGCTAGGCGCCTAGGCGCCTACAGGGGGCCTGGGGAGGCCGGAGACGGAGAAGGGACCGAGAGGGCTGGAGGTAGAGGGGGGAGCCAGAGCCAGGGCAGGGGAGGGAGACGCTGAGAGAGCCGACGGGAGGGGAGGGGCAGCCATCGGTGCGATGAAGAGGATAAGATAGAAGAAAGGAGAGCGAAAGGAATTTTTACAAAATGCAGGGATTAGTTTGCAAAAAAAAACGTTTTCTCAGATCCACTCAAATAGGGACTGCGGGTTCATTTACCAAAAAGCACAAGGACCTTTCTGCAAACTTGCTGCGACGGTGAACCCGGAGACTCAATCCGTGCTTTATTATTATGGAGAGATACATTCTTTAATATTATTCTCAAGATCAGAGGTGTTCCTATTATTATTATTATTATTATTATTATTATTATTATTATTATAAGAAGGATTGCCATAATTATTAGAGGAATTACTAGGAATAGGTCTAGGATTAAAATTACCTCTATAAGCATTGTCATTGAAATTATTTCGCGAGATAAAATTCACATCTATGGCATCACTATTTTGCTTAATCAAAGTAGACAAAGGAACATCATTAAAATCAATAGGAGCACTTTTATTACCAACAATTTCATAAGAGCATCAACTTTTTCACTCAAAGAAGAAATTTCTTCAACTGAATTAACTCTTTTACTAGTAGGAACTCTTTCGGTATGCCATCGCGAATAATTTGCCATAATATTATAAAGCAATCTGGTGGATTCACCCAAAGTAATTTCCATAAAAGTACCACCCGTGGCGGAATCCAAAAGATTATGAGAAACAAAATTCAACCCCGCATAAAATTTTTGTATGATCATCCAAAGATTTAACCCATGAGTTGGGCAATTCCTTAGCATTAATTTCATCCTTTCCCAAGATTGTGCAACATGCTCTTGTTCAAGTTGCTTGAAATTCATGATCTGGGTTCTAAGGGAAATAATTTTTGCAGGCGGAAAATATTTAGTAATAAAAGCATCTTTGCACTTATCCCAAGAATCGATACTATTGCGAGGCAAAAAAGAAAACCAATTTTTTACACAATCTCGCAAAGAAATCGGCAATAATTTCAACTTCACAATATGATTGTCCACATCTTTTTTCTTTTGCATATTGCATAATTCCACGAATGTGTTAAGATGGGACGCGGCATCCTCATTAGGAGTGCCGGAAAATTGATCTTTCATAACAAGATTCAACAAATCAGTATTAATATCACAAGACTTCGCACTAGTGGCGGGAGGAGGAATCGTAGTGCTAATAAAATCATTGTTGTTGGTATTGGAGAAATCACACAACTTGGTGTTCTCTTGAGTCATTGTGACTACGCAACAAGATTGCACTCAAAAACAGATCTGACGAGAAAATGGTGAACGAAAAAGAGGGCGAATAAAACGGAAATTTTTTGTGAAGTGGGGGAGAGGAAAATGAGAGGCAAATGGCAAATAATGTAAATTGCAAGGAGAGGATATTTCTGATTAGGAAACTGGTAGATGTTGATGATGTCTCCCCGGCAATGGCGCCAGAAATTGGCTAGTTGACGGGTGACGAATCCTCTCCGGCAACGTCACCAGAAATTCCTTTTGATGCAGCTTGAACTACGTCGGTATTACCCCAAAAAGGAAGGGATGCTGCAGCACATCTACGGTAGGTATTTCCCTCAGTGATGAGACCAAGGTTACCGAACCAGTAGGAGAACCACGCAACACCACATAAACAGCTCCTGCACACAAAGAACAAATACCTGCAACCAGACGTAAGAGAGGGGTTGTCAATTCCTCATGGGTAAAAAGATAGGTAAAATTGTAGTGGATTGGATAAATAGATCTCGCGGGATCGCGAGATAAAATAAATATAAAAGAAAAGCATCAAGGTATTTTTGTATTTTTGTATTAATAGATCTGAAAATAAAAGCAAATAAAAATAGATCGCGAAGGCAAATATAATAAAGAAGAGACCCGAGGGCCGTATATTTCACTAGTGGCTTCTCTCGAGAAAATAGCAATGGTGGGTAAACAAATTACTGTTGGGAAATTGATAGAACTTCAAATAATCATGATGATATCTAGGTAATGATCATTATATAGGCATCACGTCCAAGATTAGTAGACCGACTCCTGCCTGCATCTACTACTATTACTCCACAGATCGACCGCTATCCAGCATGCATCTAGTGCATTAAGTTCATGGAGAAATGGAGTAATGCAATAAGAACGATGACATGATGTAGACAAGATCTATTTATGTAGAAATAGACCCCATCTTGTTATCCTTAATAGCAATGATACATACGTGTCGGTTCCCCTTCTGTCACTGGGATCAAGCACCGTAAGATCGAACCCATCACAAAGCACCTCTTCCCATGGCAAGAAAAAATGATCTAGTTGGCCTAATAAACCAAAGATTTGAAGAAGAAATACGAGGCTATACGTAATCATGCATATAAGAGATCAAAGAACTCAAATAACTTTCATGTAAAAAACATAGATCTGATCATAAACTCAAAGTTCATCGGATCCCAACAAACACACCGTAAAAAGAGTTACATCAAATAGATCTCCAAGAGACCATTGTATTGAGAATCAAGAGAGAGAGAGAGGAAGCCATCTAGCTACGAACTACGGACCCATAGGTCTACAAAAGACTACTCACACATCATCGGAGAGGCACCAATGAGAATGATGAACCCCTCCGTGATGGTGTCTAGATTGGATCTAGTGTTTCTGGAACTTGCGGTGGCTGGAAATTATTTTCATTAACCCCCCTAGGATTTCTGGAATATTGGGGTATTTATAGAGCAAAGAGGTGGTGCGGGAGGCCACCGAGGTGGGCACAACCCACCTGGGCGCGCGTGGGGGCCCAAGCACACCCTGGTGGGTTTTGCTCCCTCGGGGCATCCCCAGGTGCTTCTCCAGCCCATTGGGTGTCTTCTGGTCCATAAAAATTCCACAAAAAGTTTTGCTGCATTTGGAGTTCGTTTGATATTGATTTCCTGCGATGTACGAAACAAGCAAAAAACAACAACTGGCACTAGGCATTATGTCAATAGGCCAGTCCCAAAAATGATATAAAATGATTATAAAATGATTGTACAACATCCAAGAAAGATAATATAACAACATGAAACAATCAAAAATTGTAAATACATTGGAGATGTATCAATTAGCAAGTTTAATAGTGACATCTATGGCTTCTATTTCAGCGGGTGCTATATCATTCATAATTTCTTGGTATAAAGTAAAAGGGATAGCACTCACACTAGCACCTAAATGACATAAGCCATGAGAGCAATGATCTCCTATTTTAACTGAGACGACAAGCATGCCAACAACAAGTCTATGTTTATCATTTTCATCGGGGTTGGCAATTCTAGCAGCTTCATCACAGAAGTAAATAACATGCCCATCAATATTATCGACCAAGAGATCTTTAACCATAGCAACACTAGGTTCCACTTTAATTTGTTCAGAGGGTTTAGGTGCTTTAATATTGCTTTTGCGAACCAGTGTTGATACCTTAGCATGTTCCTTTATCGTGACAGGGAAAGGTGAGTTTTCAATATAAGCAGTAGGCAGAACTAGATCAACATTGTAAATAATAGTTTCATCTTTAATTATATCTGGTTCTTTAATTTCTTCTCTAATAGGTGTAAACCACTTCTCCTTAGAGAGATCAACATGAGTAGCAAATGATTTACAAAAAGAGGCTACTATCTCAGAGTTAGGTCCATATTTAGTGCTAAACTTGTGAAAGCATCGTTATTCATAAAAGATTTAACACAATCATACTCAAGCTTAATACCTGACTCTTTACCTTCGTCGAGTTCCCAGTCTTCATAGTTATGTTTAATTCTTTCTAAAAGATCCCACCTGAATTCAATAGTCTTCTTCATTAAAGAACCAACACAGGAAGTATCGAGCATGGATTGATCATTATGAGAAAGCTGAACATAAAAATTCTGAATGATAATTTCTCTTAAGAGCTCATGATTGGGGCATCAATATAACATTGACTTAAGCCTCCCCCAAGCTAGAGCGATACCTTCTCCTTCATGAGACAAATTATATATATATATATATATATAGTGTTACTATTCATCACCCAGGGTGCAGAATAAGTTATTCTTCACCCGAGGTAATCTTACGATCATTTCATAATTAAATTACGTTTGAAATTCAAATAGTTACATTTCTATTGATTCACTACATAAAATTTGACATAAGTAAATAAAAATATAGGTCATAAGACAAGAAAATTTGCAGTTTATGTGTATTTTAGAATATGTTTTTACGTTTATAATTTTACATAACATAAAATGTTTTTTACGGCGATTATATATTTCTTACGGTCTCTTTTTGCGTCAGAAATAAGACAAAACTTACGGAACGTAAAATTACGGTGTATTGATGGTAAAATAGAGGGGGGGTGAAGAATAACTATTCCTCACCCAGGGTGACGAATAGCGTGACCCTATATATATATATATATATATATATAAATTCTGATCACAATGAACTAGATGCATAGGACTTTTGGTGAAATTCCAATTTCAAATGATTCCAGTTCCAAGATCCAATATCATCACATAGCCTATACCATGTCAGTGATTTCTCCCCCAAAGATAAAGGTAAAACCTTCATATTGAATTCATCTCCGGGCAAACCTGCAAGCTTAAACAATCCACAAATTTCATCCACATGTATCAAATGCATATCGGCATGTGTTCTTCCGTCTCCTGCATAAGAATTAGCTAGTAGTTGCTCTTTCATACCCGAAGGAATCTCATAACTAATATTTTCAGTAGGTGCAGTAGGTTGAGGGGCAACTCTTTGTGCTTCCGATCGAGGTGAAGATACCCCGAACAAACCCCTCAAAGGATTGTCTTCCATAGTAACAAGTGACAATAAATTTCAGCACGTAATATAAATTTTTCCTTACCGATTTCCACTTACCAAGAGAGCTTGACATAATTTGCGAAAACATTTAGACTATGTTCACGATAATTGGTTCAGTTAATCAAATTACTAGTGAACTCCCACTTAAATCAACATCCCTCAAGTTGTCTAAGTGTTACATGATCCATATCAAATAACCCATGTCCGATCATCACGTGAGATGGGGTAGTCATCGATGGTGAACATCTCCATGTTGATCATATCTACTATATGACTCATGTTAGACCTTCCATTCCTCTGTGTTCCGAGGCCATGTATGTACATGCTAGGATCGTCAAGTTTAACCCAAGTATTCTGCATGTGTAAAACTGGCTTACACCCGTTGTATGTGAACGTAGAGTCTATCACACCCGATCATCATGAGGTACTTTGAAAGACAAACTTTTGCAATGGTGCATACTTGGGGAGAACACCTTTTATATTGAAATTAAGTGAAGGGGGTCATCTTGTAATGCTACCTCATCCTAAGCAAAATAAGATGCATAAAAGATAAACATCATATGTAATAGATATATGTGACATGATATAGCCATTATCATCTTGTGATTTTGATCTCCATCTCCAATGCACCTGGCATGATCTCCATCATCACCGGCATAACACTATGATCTCCATCATTCTGTCGTCACGTGTTTCATCCACCAACTATTGCTTCTACAACTATTGCTAACGCATAGCGATAAAGTAAAGCAATTACATGGCGTTAAATCATTGACACACATGTCATACAATAAATTAAAAACAACCCTTTGGCTCCGGTTGGTTGCCATACTCATCGACATGCACATCGTTAACCTATTAAAAAACATGATCATCTCATACATCAACATATATCACATCACATTTTGGCCATACAACTTCACAACATACCCGGCAAAAACAAGTTAGACTTCCAATACTTTGTTGTTGCAATTTTTCCGTGGCTGCTAGGGAAAACTGTAAGAACCGTTCTTATCTAAGAAAAACTACAACGGTTATATTCAAGTTACCTTTTAACCTTCTGCAAGGACCGCCTTTGTCAAATCAGGTTCAACTAAAGTAGGAGAGACAGACACCCGCAATGCCAGTTTTATGCAATACAAGTTGCATGTGAGTTAGTGGAACCGGTCTCTTGTGCGTGGAAAGTAAGGTTAGTATGAGCCACTTCATCCCACAATAACACCTAATCCAAATAAGAAAAAGGAAGTGAGCAATATGAACATCAACACCCACAACTTCATTGTGTTCTACTCGTGCATATACATCTACGCATAGATCTAGCTCATGATACCACTGATGGGGAACAAAGCACGAAAATAAAAAAAATTCCTATGAACACCCAAGATCTATCTATGGAGAAGTATAGCAATGAGAGGGGAGTGTGTCTACATACCCTTGTAGACTGAAAGCATTAGCGTCGTAACGCGGTTGATGTAGTCGTACTCTTCACGATCCAATCGCAATCCAATCTGATCTAGTGCCGAACAGACAACACCTCCGAGTTTAGCACACGTACGGCTCGGTGGCGTCCTCTCCTTCTTGATCCAAAAAGAGAGGGAGATGAGGTAGATGAGATCTGAACCAACACAACGACATGGTGGTGGTGGTGTCAACGGAATTCCGGCTTCACCGAACGCTGACTGAACATGGAGGAGTAACAGGAGAAAAACGGGGCAAGCGCAGAAGGGTTGGATGCCCCCTGCGCCTTCCCACTATATATAAGGGTGAGGGAGGGGAGGTATATCCCTATCCCCCTCCCAAGGAAGGGGGCAGCGGCCAAGGGGGAGGAGTGCCCTCCTAGCCAAGTGGAGGGGCCTCCCCATTAGGGTTTCCCTTCCCTAGGTGCATGGGCCTTGTAGGGGCTGATGCACCTGGCCCAAAAAGGCTAGGGTGCCCCCTCCAGCCCATGCTACTGTATGGGATGTGGTGGAACCCTTTACGGACTTCCGGACCCTCCAGAGTCCTCTGTAACCTTCTGGATGCTTCCCGGTACAATACCGAAAAAACCTAACTTTTCTGGAACCCCGATAACAACTTTCCATATACAAATATTTACCTTTGGACTATCTCGGAGCTCCTCGTAACATTCCGGATCCCATCCAGGACTCCAAACAACCTTCATAATTTCCACTATTAATATCTCAATACTACCCTAGCGCTACCGAACGTTAAGTGTGCGACCCTACGGGTTCAAGAATCATGTAGACATGACCAAGACTCCTCTCCGGTCAATAACCAATAGCGGGACCTGGATGCCCATATTAGTTGAACCATGATGTCAAGGATTCTATCAATCCTGTATGCAATTCCCTTTGTCCGGTGATATGTTACTTGCCCTAGATTCAATCGTCGGTATCTCCATACCTAGTTCAATCTCATTACCGGCAAGTCTCTTTACTTGTTTCGTAATACAAGATCCCATTACTGAACTCATTAGTCACATGCTTGAAAGCTTATTGTGATGTTATATTACCAAAAGGTCCTAGGGATATCTCTCCGTCACATGGAGCAACAAATCCCAGTCTCAATCCATGCAACCCAACAAACACCTTTGAAAATACCTATAGAGTACCTTTATGATCACCCAATTACAAAGTGATGTTTGATAGCACATAAAGTATTCCTCTGGTATCCAAGAGTGGCATTATCTCATGGTTTGAGGAACTGATACTTGACATGAAGAAAGCTGTAGCAAATAACTAAGGGATTTTTACATTTGTGCCCCTGGCTCCTTTGCCATACTCATTCATCCCCATACTATTAACATTTGCTCACTTTTCCCCACTCTCTTGTCTGAAACCCTCAGAAATGGTCACAAACGGTGGATGCCATCGTGTCAGTGCTTTAACCGTTAACTCCGACTACTTGGGCCGCGCTGACTGTGTCGCCCGGTCATGATGAGTGGGGTCGCGTCGGACGGTGTCGCTGTTCGCCCATTGGGCCGTGGTTAGAATGTTGGGCCATGCATGCACCGCACCGATAGAAGCCTGTTATGCATGCATGACAAGTCCAACTAGCCTACTATGCATGCACATAGCTAGCCTACCTGCATGCGTTGCTACCCTCCGCCACGATGCACTGACCGACCTCTTTTTGCATGCGAGCCGCCACAAACGCCGACCGACCTCTTTCTTCACGTGAGCTGATATGTCTCCATCGTATCTACTTATCCAAACACTTCTGACCTTGTTTTGGACTCTAACTTCCATGATTTGAATGGAATTAACCCGGACTGACGCTGTTTTCAGCAGAATTGCCATGGTGTTATTTTTGTGCAGAAATAAAAGTTCTGGAATGACATGAAACTTCACGGAGAATATTTTTGGAATTTATAAAAAATAATAGCGAATGAATCAACACCAGCGGCCCACACCCTGTCCACGAGGGTGGGGGGCGAGCCCACCCCCCTGGGTGCGCCCCCTGTTTCGTGGGCACCTGAGCCTCCACCGACCTCAACTCTAACTCTATATATTCACATTCGGGGAGAAAAAATTAGAGACAAGGATTCATCGCATTTTACGATACGGAGCCGCCACCAAGCCCTAATCACTCTCGGGAGGGCTGATCTGGAGTCCGTTCGGGGCTCCGGAGAGGGGAATCTGTCACCATCATCATCATCAACCTTCCTCCATCACCAATTTCATGATGCTCAGCATCGTGCGTGAGTAATTCCATCGTAGGATTGCTGGACAGTGATGGGTTGGATGAGATTTATCATGTAACCGAGTTAGTTTTGTTAGAGTTTGATCCCTAGTATATATCCATTATGTTCTGAGATTGATGTTGCTATGGCTTTGCTATGCTTAATGCTTGTCACTAGGGCCCGAGTGCCATGATTTCAGATTTGAACCTATTATGTTTTCATGAATATATGTGAGTTCTTGATCCTATTTTGCAATTCAATAGTCACCTACTATGTGTTATGATCCGGTAACCCCGAAGTGACAATAATCGGGACCACTCCCGATGATGACCGTAGTTTGAGGAGTTCATGTATTCACTAAGTGTTAATGCTTTGTTCCGGTACTCTATTAAAAGGAGGCCATAATATCCCTTAGTTTCCGATAGGACCCCACTGCAACGGGAGGGTAGGACAAAACATGTCATGCAAGTCCTTTTCCATAAGCACGTATGACTATATTCGGAATACATGCCTACATTACATTGATGAACTGGAGCTAGTTCTGTGTCACCCTATGTTATAACTGTTGCACGAGGAATCGCATCCGACATAATTATCCATCATTGATCCATTGCCTACGAGCTTTTCACATATTGATCTTTGCTTAGTTACTTTTCCGTTTCCATTGTTACAATCACTACAAATACTGCTACTGTTACTTTTGCCACCATTACCGCTACTTCCATATTACTTTGCTACTAAATACTTTGCTGCAGATATTAAGTCTTTCAGGTGCGGTTGAATTGGCAACTCAACTGTTAATACTTGAGAATATTCTTTGGCTCCCCTTGTGTCGAATCAATAAATTTGGGTTGAATACTCTACCCTCAAAAACTGTTGCGATCCCCTATACTTGTGGGTTATCAAGACTATTTTCTGGCGCCGTTGCCGGGGAGCATAGCTCTATTCTTTGAGTCACTTGGGATTTATATCTGTTGATCACTATGAAGAACTTGAAAGATGAAAGAACCAAGATTTATCCCTCAACTACGAGGGGAGGTAAGGAACTGCCATCTAGCTATGCACTTGATTCACCTTCTGTTATGAGTAAACTTGTGACACCTACACCTGCTATTCATTCTGATATGTCGCATGTTATTGATGATGCCAGTTCTGCTTTGCATGAGATTTATGATGAAACTACTTCTATGCTAGATAATACTGTGCCATTAGGTGAATTTCTTGATGAACAACTTGCTAGGGTTAGAGAGAATGAAATTATTGAAACTAATAATATTGATTAAAGTGATGATGAAGATTCTCCCCCTAGATATGAATTGCCTGTTGTGCCTGAGGGTTATGTTATGGATGAAGAAACTGATAGAGACTTTTTAGCTTGCAATGATAGATATGATCTTAAGAAATTGTTAGCTAAGCTGAAAGATAAATCCTTGAATGCTAGAATGAAACATGACCTTGCTTTTGCTACTTCACCTATCTATATTGCCGATAAGGATTATGATTTCTTTGTCGATCGTGAGTTAATTACTTTGGTTGAATATGATCCTTTTTATGGCTATGAATGTAAAACCGTTGTGGCACATCTTACTAAATTAAATGATATAGCCACTCTGTTCACTAATGATGAGAAAACTCACTATTACTTTATCCTTAAGTTATTTCCATTCTCATTAGAGGGTGATGCTAAAACATGGTTTAATTCTCTTGATCCTGGTTGTGTGCGTAGTCCCCAGGATATGATTTATTACTTCTCTGCTAAATATTTCCTCGCTCATAAGAAACAAGCTGCCTTAAGGGAAATATATAATTTTGTGCAAATTGAAGAAGATAGTCTCCCACAAGCTCGGGGGAGGCTTGTCCGATTACTTTATGCTTTGCCTGATCATCCTCTCAAGAAAAATGAAATACTTGATATCTTTTATAATGGACTAACCGATGCTTCCAGAGACCACCTGGATAGTTGTGCTGGTTGTGTTTTCAGGGAAAGAACTGTTGATCAAGATGAATTGCTATTGAATAATATGTTGAGTAATGAAAATGATTGGACACTTCCTGACCAACTCCTAAGACAACTCCGAAGAAAAGGGTTATTCTATTTCTCAGTCCCGAAGATATGCAAGAGGCAAAGAAATCTATGAAAGAAAAATGTATTAAAGCTGAAGATGTCAAGAATTTACCACCTATTGAAGAAATACATGGTCTTGATAACCCGACACAGGTAGTAAAGGTACATTCTCTCTATAGATTTGATGAAGGTGATATTCCTCGTAATAAGCCTGCTAGCCAATGCTTGGATGAGTTTGATAATTTTATTGTTAAACAAGAAAACTTCAATGCTTATGTTGGTAGACAAGTGAAACGTAATGCGTATATGATTGAACACTTGAGTGATTATATGTCTAGAGTTAAAGGTGAACTTAAACTTATTAGTAAACATGCTTCTATGGTTACCACTCAAGTAGAACAAGTGCTTAAAGCTCAGAATGATTTGCTCAGTGAATTAGATAATAAGAAAAATGATAATGCTGTTAGAGTTGTGACTAGAGGGGGTAAAATGACACAGGGACCTTTGTATCCTGAGGGTCACCCTAAGAGAATTGAGCAAGATTCTCAGAGAACTAATGTTGATGCACCTAGTTCTTCTAAGAAGAAGAAAAGGAAAAATGATAGGACTTTGCATGCTTCTAGTGAACCTGTTGTTGACACACCTGAGAATCCCAGTGATATTTCTATTTCTGATGCTGAAACACAATCGGGTAATGAACATGAACCTAGTGATAATGTTAATGATGATGTTCATACTGATGCTCAACCTAGCAATAACAATGATGTAGAGATTGAACTTGTTGTTGATCTTGATAACCCACAATCAAAGAATCAACGTTATGATAAGAGAGACTTCGTTTCTAGGAAGCACGGTAAAGAAAGAGAACCATGGATTCAGAAACCCATGCCTTTTCCTCCTAAACCATCCAAGAAAAAGGATGATGAGGATTTTGAGCGCTTTGCTGAAATGATT
The DNA here is from genome assembly GCF_003073215.2 of Triticum urartu. Taxonomy (NCBI): domain Eukaryota; kingdom Viridiplantae; phylum Streptophyta; class Magnoliopsida; order Poales; family Poaceae; genus Triticum; species Triticum urartu. The sequence continues at coordinate 707,757,745 of NC_053023.1, forward strand.
AGACCTATCTTTTTGCGTATGCATTTGACTGATATGCTTAAAATGAATCCTTATGCTAAGTATATGAAAGATATTGTCACAAATAAAAGAAAGATACAAGAAGCTGAAATTTCCTCAATGCTTGATAATTATACTTTTAAGGGTGGAATACCAAAGAAACTGGGAGATCCAGGAGTACCAACTATACCATGCTCCATTAAAAGAAACTATGTTAAAACTACTTTATGTGATCTTGGAGCCGGTGTCAGTGTTATGCCTCTCTCTTTATATCGTAGACATGATTTGAATAAGTTGACACCTACAGAAATATCTTTGCACATGGCTGATAAATCAACTACTATACCTGTCGGTATTTGTGAGGATGTGCATATTGTGGTTGCAAACGTTACTATTTTAATGGACTTTTTTATTCTTGATATTCCCGAGGACGATAGTATGTCTATTATTCTTGGTAGACCCTTTTTGAATACTACAGGGGCTATTATTTATTGCAACAAAGCAAATGTAACTTTTCATGTTAATGGTAATGAGCATACGGTACACTTTCTGAGGAAACAACCTCAAGTCCACAGCATTAATTCTATTAGAAAAACTTCAACGTTTACTATTAGTGGTTTTGAATTTCCTCTTCCTACTGTCAAGAAGAAATATGATATTCTTATTGTTGGGGACGTGAATATCCCTGTTGAGGTAACTTAGTGTTATTCGAAAATTCTTCGGTTTCATGTTGTTCGAAAAGAATTTGTTAACAAGACTTGATCAACCTTGTTAATGGATTCCTTTTTGATGAGCATGATATGGATGAAGTTAGAAAGCAAAACTCTCTGTACCCTCCTTTTACTTTCTGTTATTTAGATTAAATAAAGAAAAAAAATAGTATTTCTATCTATTTTTTGAATTATCCTTGCAATAAAAAATACCCCGAAAATAAAAGTTCTCCAAATGTCTTGAAAATTTTATATGATTTTTTAGAATATTTAAGAATATTTGGCACTGAGAACACACCTGGGGAATCCACCACCTGACTACGAGGGTCCAGGGTGCGCCCACCCCCTAGGCACGCCACCTGCCTCGTGGAGCCCACGTGGGCCCCCTCCACTTATTCTTGCACCCACACACTTCGTCTTCCTCCAGAAAAAATCATCCACCAGCTCAAACCCGAGTTCAAGCTCATCTTGCTGCCATTTTCGATCTCCTAGCTCAAAGCTCCATTCAAAAAACTGCTTTGGTGATTGTTCTTCGGCATGTGACTCCTCCAATGGTCCAATTAGTTTTTGTTCTAGTGCTTTATTTATTGCAAATTTTTGCTGCTTAGGTGACCCTGTCCTTGAGCTTGCATGTCAAATTTATATGGTCAAAAGTAGTTTTAATGCATGATACAGCCTCTAGGCACTTGTAGGAGTGGTTGTTATCAATCTTGTTGAGTTTGGTTCACTTTTATTTTGAGTCACTAAAAATTTTAGAAATTTTTCAGAGAAAGAAAATGATGAAAAGATTGTTGAGGGGCTCTTCGAGCCGAAGCTCGAAGGATAAGCAAAGTGAAGAGAATAAGAATCCCAAATATAATCTCCGTCGCACTATGGAGGTTCGGTCATGCAAATGGCCTTGTGATGAGTTCTTGAGAGCAACCGGGATTTATGAGGACTTTTATTATTTGGCTAAGAATGCAGGCCTCATCGACTTCCTCCGCGACCAGCGCGAACAGTATCTCCTCCTCACTAATATTTTCATGCAAAATTTCTACTTTCATGCTAAGAAATCACCACCTTCAGTGGAATTCCATTTATATGACGAGGTTAAGGAGATGTCACTATATGATTTTTGCCGAGTCTGTAAGATCCCCTTTGTAGGCAGCATAGAGGAACCACATCGTAATGATGTGGAGGGGTTTATTGATACAATTACTGTAGGGGAAACGAGGAAAGTTTCTGATGCAAGAATTACTAGCATACATTTTCTTTTTCTATGTTACTTTGCAATATTTGCTAGTAGATGCTTGATTGGTCACGGGAACAGTGGAAATCTCAGCACCCCTGATATTGTTATTTTGCGCCATGCTTTGTTACGTGATACCACTTTCAGTTTAGGCGCTATTGTTGCTAAACGATTAAATCTGAACCGAACAAAGGGTCCCATCTTCGGAGGCATCTTTGCTTCGCGCCTTGCTGCACACTTTAGGATACCTATTAGGCATTATGAGAAATAGGAAAAGTTGCTGCCCCCTATTTTTCCAGATTATAAGAGTATGGTAGCACATGATTTCATTGTTAAAGATAAGAAGAAGATGCTTAAATATAAATTGATATTTGATAAAAATTACTGTGAGATTATTACCTTGCATGCACCCTCTTTGTTTAACATATTTTCAGGCATGTACCTCGTTTTGCCGGAGGCCGTTCATGCATATTGGAGCTTGACACCAGCTCCAGAGCCCGAGCCCGAGCCACCCCTTGATCCTTATTGATAGTCTGTTTATCAGTGGGATCCAGAGGAGATCACCAACCTGTGGCATCCAGAGGACACTCCTTCGTACACCAGAGAGGGAAGCTTTGAGCCATGGCCCTAGACCAACTTAGGCCAAAAGCCTAAGCTTGGGGGAGTACGTATTTCTCACCGACATTACATTCATCTCCACACACTCGTGAGAATTTTTGGTGCTCATATTGTTTCATTGTACTATCCATGGTAGCTTAATTCTTTTCTAAGCCTTCTTCTTGTGTGTTTGAAAAACCTTAATAAAAACTAAAAAAATTAGTTGTAGCTTTTAGCTACTTTACTTCCCATGCCCGTAGTAGTAATTAAAAGAAAACCCAAAAATATTTCTCGTTCTTCTTTTGCTTGTTGGGAGCTTTCCCGTGTAAATAGTTTTGTTTCATTTCTTTTCTTTGGGGGTCGAGAGGAGAAGACCATGAAGAAAATGCTGAGTGGCTCTCATATGCACTATTGTTGATTTAACCGAGAGCCCATATTACCTTGTCTTCTCCCTTGTATTGAATGCTTGCAGATTCCGACTTTGTCCAATGCACGTGCACTATTATTATTATCCACACCGTTCGGTCGTGCAAGTGAAAGGCAATAATGACGATATATGATGGACTGATTGAAATGAGAAAAGCTGGTATGAACTCAACCTATCTTGTTTTTGTAAATATGATTAGTTCATCGTTCCTGATTCATCCTATTATGAATGAAACATGTTTGCAATGACAATTAGAGATTATAGTTTCTCATGCCATTCTTAATTAGCTAGGAGTTTATAATGGTTTACCTTGCATGCGAGCATGCTATTAAAATGGTTGTGATGTGGTATGATAGGGAGGTATCCTCCTTTAAACGATTTGAGTGGCTTGACTTGGCACATGTTCACGCATGTAGTTGAAACAAAATCAACATAGCCTCCACGATATTTATGTTCATGGTGAATTATATCCTACTCATGCTTGCACTCAGTGTTGATTAATTTTAATGCATGTTGATGACTGTTGTCTCTCTCTAGCTGGCCGCTTCCCAGTCTCTTTCTAGCCTTCACTTGTACTAAGCGGGAATACTGCTTGTGCATCCACTTCCATAAACCCCAAAAGTTATTCCATATGAGTCCACCATACCTTCCTATATGCGGTATCTACCCGTCGTTCCAATTAAATTTGTATGTGCCAAACTCTAAACCTTCAAATGAAATTCTGTTTTGTATGCTCGAATAGCTCATGTATCAACTAGGGCTGTCTATATCTTCCATGCTAGGTGGGTTATTCTCAAGAGGAGTGGACTCCGCTCCTCATTCACGAGAAAGTGGTTGGTAACCGGGATGCCCAGTCCCATGCTTAAATTAAAATAATTGCAAACAAAACTCCCCCAGGATTGTTGTTAGTTGGAGGCACCCGTTGTTTCAGACAAGCCATGGATTGATGTTTGTTGGTGGTGGGGGAGTATAAAGTTTACCATTCTGTTTGGGAACCACCTATAATGTGTGTAGCATGGAAGATATCGAGATCTCTCGGTTGTTATGTTGACAATGAAAGTATACCACTCAAAATATTATTTATCTCTATTTCAAAATCGAGCTCTGGCACCTGTACAAACCCCTGCTTCCCTCTGAGAAGGGCCTATCTATTTACTTTTATGTTGAGTCATCATCCTCTTATTAAAAAGCACCAGTTGGAGAGCACCACTGCCATTTGCATGCATTACTATTAGTTTACATTCAGTATGACTGGATCTCTTTTACCATGAATTACAATGTTTAGTCAGTCCTTGAACTTTAGAGGTGCTCTGCATTTATGTTTTGCGGTCTCAGAAAGGGCTAGCGAGATACCATCTTGTTATATCATATTATGATTGTTTTGAGAAAGTGTTGTCATCCGAGATTTACTATTATTGCTCACTAGTTGATTATGCCATTGATATGAGTAAACATGAGACCTAAATGTTATTGTGAATATGGTTAGTTCATAATCTTTGCTGAAAACTTGAATGCTGGCTTTACATATTTACAACAACAAGATCAAACAGAGTTTGTAAAAGTTTTTCTTTATCACTTTCAGTTTGTCAACTGAATTGCTTGAGGACAAGCAAAGGTTTAAGCTTGGGGGAGTTGATACGTCTCCATCATATCTACTTTTCCAAACACTTGTGACCTTGTTTTGGACTCTAACTTGCACGGTTTGAATGGAACTAACCCGGGCTGACGTTGTTTTCAGCAGAATTGCCATGGTGTTATTTTTGTGTAGAAATAAAAGTTCTCGGAATGACCTGAAACATCATAGAGAATATTTTTGGAATTTATAAAAAATATTGGCAAAAGAATCAACACCAGGGGCCCACATGTAACACCCTCGATGAGGCTATATCTCCCACGTGTCGAGGTACGACTTAGAGGCATAACCGCATCGAAAGCAATGTCGCAAGTTAGGTAATCTTCACAACATCCCATGTAATATATATAATAAAAGGGGACATACATAGTTGGCTTACACTCGCCACGTCAATCAGAGTACATAAATAGCATTACATCAAGCAATCACTCATGGCCCGACTACGACGCCAAAATGAAAGATCAACCCAACATGCGACACGGTCCCGATCGCCCCAACTGGGCACCACTACTGATCATCAGGGAAAGACACATAGTAACGGTGAGAGTCCTCATCGAACTCCCACTTGAGCTCAAGCGCGTCATCTGGAACGGAGTCATCAGGCCCTGCATCTGGTTTGGAAGTAATCTATGAGCCATAGGGACTCAGCAATCTCGCACCCTCGCGATCAAGACTATTTAAGCTTATAGGTAAGGCAAGGTAAATATGTGGAGCTGCAGCAAGCGACTAACTTATATGGTGGCTAACCTGTTCGCAAAAGAGAGCGAGAAGAGAAGGAAAAGCGCGAACGAATAACTAGAGAGCAACCTGCGGCAAGCATTACTCCAACACCGTGTTCACTTCCCGGACTCCGCCGAGAAGAAACCATCACGGTAACTCACATAGTTGATTCATTTTAATTAAGTTAAGGTTCAAGTTATCTACAACCGGACATTAACAAATTCCCATCTGCCCATAACCGCGGGCACGGCTTTCGAAAGTTCAAATCCCCGCAGGGGAGTCCCAACTTAGCCCATGACAAGCTCTCACGGTCAATGAAGGAATAGACCTTCTCCCGAGACATTCCGATCAGACTCGGTATCCCGGTTCTACAAGACACTTCGACAAGTTAAAACAAATCCAGCAACACCGCCCGAATGTGCCGACAAATCCCGATAGGAGCTGCACATATCTCGTTCTCAGGGCACACTCAGATGAACACTACGTACAACTAAAACCAACCCTCGAGTTGCCCCGAGCTGGCGCTGCAAGTGGCTCTATTTGGACCAACACTTAGAGGAGCACTGGCCCGGGGGGGGGGGGTTTAAATAAGATGACCCTCGGGCTCCGGAAACCCAAGGGAAAAAGAGGCTAGGTGGCAAATGGTAAAACCAAGGTTGGGCATTGCTGGAAAAGCTTTAATCAAGGCAAACTATCAAGGGGTTCCCATTATAACCCAACCGTGTAAGGAACACAAAATCCGGGAACGTAACACCGATATGACGGAAACTAGGGCGGCAAGAGTGGAACAAAACACTAGGCGAGAGGCCGAGCCTTCCACCCTTTACCAAGTATATAGATGCATTAAGATAACAAGATAATATAATGATATCCCAACAAGTAAATAATGTTCCAACAAGGAACGGTCTCCAATCTTCACCTGCAACTAGCAACACTATAAGAGGGGCTGAGCAAAGCGGTAACATAGCCAATCAACGGTTTGCTAGGACATGGTGGGTTAGAGGTTTGACATGTCAATTTGCGAGGCATGCAAAGCAAGTGGTAGGCATCGTAGCATAGGCATAGCAAAAGAGCGAGCATCTAGCAAAGCAAAGATAGTAGTGATTTCGAGGGTATGATCATCTTCCCTGCAAAGTTGTCAGAGTTGACTGGATCTTCGAAAGCAAACTCAACAGGCTCCTCATTAGCGAACTCGTCTCCCAGCTCTACCCAAACAAGACAAACAAGCAACAAGGACACAATCAACCATGTGCAAACTCAAACAACAAGATGCAAATATGTTATGCTATGCGGGATGCGATATGCGATGCATATGCAAGATTTGACAAGGAATGCATGAGCCTGGCCTCAACTTGGAAATCTAAGTGTGCCGCTGGAAAGGTGAGATGAAATCGCTTGAAAACGATATAAAGAACGCAGGAATCGGAGTTACGGTTTGGAAATGGCAAGCAATTTAAATATGACAACACTCTGCAATTTGCAGCAAGTAGCCATCTAAATGCATCAAGATGAACATGCTACAGCACCCAAACATGGCATCAAAATACATGTCAGGGATCCATTCATGATGTTTAACAAAAGAGGAACACTTAGCTACGGCCAATTCATCCATTTACAGGTTCAAACAAGCATGACAAAAATGCATTTGGTAAACAGATTTCAGACTTAGTGAAATTAACACTTGTCTGGAATTTCAGATCAGGTAGCACAATTTGGAGCATAGAAACTATATGCTACAGGACCTGAACATGGCAAAGTAAAGCATGGCATGGAGCTACTCAAAGATCTTAACAAAAGTTCCTTAGTGACCTTGAGCCAAAAGGGATCAGAAAATACATTTGCAAGCATGTGAACATGGCAAAAACATAATCAGATCACAAACTTAGTGAAAAACTGGAGCATGCAAATCAAATATCAAGTAGGCATGTTTGCGAGCTCGATGCACTCACTACAGAGCAAGTCATGACAATCTATGCATACACCCATCAATAATACACATTATACAAGCTAGACATGGCAAGAACAATAGCATAGCATTCACGGATCAACTACAACATCCTCGGCAAAATCGCTAACAAGTAGACAATCTGCCCAGATTCACGAAATGGCAAAAGTAGGGCTCGATTGACTCACGCTAGGGTGCTCCATAATTGCAAAAAAAGACATGGATGGATAGAGAACTACAAGATTAACAAAACATCCTTACTGACCATCCTCAAAAGAGGCACGGATCACTAGGAAACAACATGAACATATGGCATATTGAGATAAACAGATCAAGGACTTAGTGGAAATTCTAAGTCCCTGAAATCAGCATTAACGAATGCACCACTTTGCAAGCTTGTGCTAGTCACCACACACATCACAAAAATACATGGGTTGCACCTCTGGATAGATGGCAAAACATATAGAAAAACTCATGTAGAGCTCAGGGGCATATCATGCACACAAAAATCATGGCAAAAATGACAAATATCTAATTGGAGCAGCAGATCTGCCAATTATCTCAAATAGCATTTTTCTAACAGCATTTCAGGCATCAAGATGAACTCAAATGAAAATGATGCAGTGAGATGAAATGATGTGCTCCCTGAGATGAACATTTTGATATGCTATATGCCCAAAACAGAGCTACGGATGCAAAGTAACGATGCGGTGAACATAGCCAAATAATTAGGGTTTCGGGCAAAAAGGTCAACTGATCCAAATTCCAGATCTAGATCCGGTTACTGTAGCAGCGACATGGACTTCGAGGATGGCCGGATTGCTCGCCGGAGTTGACGAGGGCGGCCGGAGCGAGGACGTCGGGGCGGAGGCCGGTGGCGGCGTGGCTCCTACCGCCAAGGACGAGGCGGTCGCCGGCGGTGCTCGCAGCGGCGCGGTGGCGCGGGCCGCCGACGATGGAGGCGAGGCGGCGCTGGGGCGCCACGGCCGGAGAAGACAAAGGCGCGGGCGGTGCGGTGATGCGGCAGGCGGGCGGCGCTGCCGGGCCGGGAAGGGCCCCGCACGGGCCTTGCGGGCCCGCGGCGCGGGAGGCGGCGATGTGGTCACGGGGGCGCGGGCGAATGGCGGAGCGCCACGTGGTGGCGGCGGGGTGGATCTGGACGTGTCCGTCGGTGGCAGTTTTGTCCGGCGGTGCGCGATGATGAGTGGAGCTAGGGTTTCGGGGGGAAGGAGAAGGAGAAATTCGGAGGGGTCTTTATATAGAGGTAGAGGGAGCTAGGAGTGTCCAAATGAGGTGCGGTTTTCGGCCACGCGATCATGATCCAACGCTCTAGATGATGGAGAGGGTTTTGGTGGGTTTTGGGCCAACTTGGAGGGGTGTTGGGCTGCAACACACACGAGGCCTTCTCGGTCCCTCGGTTAACCGTTGGAGCATCAAACGAAGTCCAAATGGTACGAAACTTGATAGGCGGTCTACCGGTAGTAAACCAAGGCCGCTTGGCAAGTCTCGGTCCAATCCGGAAATGTTCAATCCCCACACACGAAAGAAAGGTAGAAATGGCCACCGGAGGAGAACGAAGCGCCGGAATGCAAAACGGACAACGGGGAAAATGCTTGAATGCATGAGATGAACACGTATGCAAATGCAATGCACATGATGACATGATATGAGATGCATGACAACGACAACAACACATGGAGGCAAAAACCCGAACCCGAGAAAATAAAATAACTTAACGCCGGAAACGGCAAGAGTTGGAGTACATATTGGGAAAATCATACCCGGGGTGTTACAACAGTCCACCACTACGAAAGGATCTCGTCCCGAGATCTAGGACTGAAAGAACGCCGGGTATTCAGAACGGAGGTGATCCTCGCGTTCCCAGGTAGCTTCACGGTCGGAATGGTGTGACCACTTGACTTTGAGGAATTTGATTGACTTGTTGCGAGTCTTGCGTTCAGTCTCTTCAAGAATAGCAACGGGGTGCTCACGATAAGAGAGATCTTCTTGGAGCTCAATGTCCTCGAAGTTGACGGTGCGGTCAGGAGTCTTGAAGCACCTTCGGAGCTGAGACACATGGAACACGTCATGCACATTTGCAAAGTTTGAACGAAGCTCGAGTTGATAGGCGAGATCGCCTCTCTTGCTGACGATCTTGAAAGGTCCCACGTATCTAGGGGAAGCTTCCCTTTGATACCGAAGCGACGAGTACCTTTCATTGGAGAGACGCGGAGGTAAACATGATCTTCAATCTCGAAAGTCAAATCACGGTGCTTACTATCATAGTAGCTCTTCTGGCGGGATTGGGCTGCTTTGAGGTTATCTCGAATGACTTTGCACATTTCCTCTGCCTCTGTGATTAAGTCATTTCCCAGAAGTTGACGTTCGCCGGTTTCGGACCAGTTGAGAGGGGTACGGCACTTCCTGCCATACAGAATTTCAAATAGGGCCTTGCCCGAACTTGCTTGAAAACTGTTGTTGTAGGAGAATTCAGCATATGGAAGACAGTCCTCCCACTTCATGCCGAAGGAGATCACACAAGCCTTGAGCATATCTTCAAGAATCTGGTTAACACGCTCGACTTGACCGCTAGTTTGAGGATGGAAAGCAGTGCTGAAGCGGATGTTGGTGCCCATGGCCTTCTGAAAAGAATCCAAAAACTTGGAGGTAAAGATGCTGCCACGGTCTGAAGAGATCACTTATGGAATACCGTGCAGAGAGACAATTCGAGAGGTATAGAGTTCCGCCAATTTAGCTGCAGTGATTGACTCTTTGATAGGCAGAAAGTGAGCCACTTTAGTGAGTCTGTCGATGACAACGAATATAGCATCATTTCCACGTTTGGACTTTGGAAACCCAGTCACGAAGTCCATCTCAATGTGGTCAAACTTCCATTCTGGAATGGCAAGAGGTTGGAGGAGACTAGCTGCCCTTTGGTGTTCTGCCTTCACTCTTCTGCAGACATCACATTCATTCACAAACTGAGCAATCTCGCGCTTCATTCAAGTCCACCAATAAGCCTGGTTGAGGTCCTGATACATCTTCGTGCTCCCAGGGTGGATGGAGAGGAGAGAATTGTGAGCCTCGTTCCTGATCACTTTACGAAGGTCACCTTTGGGCACAACAATATGATCCTCGAAGAAGAGAGTATCCTTGTCATCAAGGCGGTAGCACTTGTACTTGGGTTGACTCTTGGCAATCCCAATCTTCACCTTTTTCACCATAGCATCAAGAAGCTGAGCTTGGCGAATCTGGTCTTCCAAGGTAGGAGAGACTTGAAGGTTGGCGAGGAAACCTTGAGGAACAACTTGCAGATTAAGTTTGCGGAAAGCTTCACAAAGCTCGGGTTGATAAGGCTTGAGAATCAGACTGTTGCAATAAGCCATCCTGCTCAATGCGTCAGCAATCACATTAGCCTTGCCTGGAGTATACTCGATACTCGGATTATACTCTTGAATCATTTCGACCCATCGAGTTTGCCTAAGGTTGAGATTAGGCTGAGTGAAGATGTACTTGAGACTCTTGTGGTCAGTGAAAATGTCCACTTTTCTTCCCAATAAGAGATGTCTCCAAGTCAAAAGAGCATGCACAACTGCCGCCAACTCGAGGTCATGAGTGGGGTTGTTCTTCTCGTTGGGCTTCAACTGGCAAGAGGTATAAGCCACAACTTTCTTCTCTTGCATGAACACTGCGCCAAGACCTTGGAGAGAGGCATCGCAAAAGACCTCGTACGGTTTGGATTCATCAGGAGGAGTCAGAACTGGAGCAGTGACCAATTTCTCTTTCAAAGTGTTGAAAGCGATGTCACATTCCGGAGACCAAACGTACTTGACGTGCTTCTGGAGAATATTTGAGAGAGGCTTCGCGATCTTAGAAAAGTTTTCAATGAATCTTCGACAGTAGCTTGCGAGATCGAGGAAGCTACGGAGTTGCTTCACGTTCTGAGGTGGTTCCCATTTCATAATTGCAGACACCTTCTCAGGATTCACCGCAATGCCCTTGGCAGAGATGATATGACCAAGATAAAGAACCTCATCGAGCCAAAATTCGCACTTGGAGAACTTGGCGTAGAACTTGTGTTCCCTGAGCTTATCGAGTACCAAACGCAAGTGCTTGGCATGATCTTCCTTGTTCTTTGAAAAGACCAGAATGTCGTCGAGATAGACCAAAACGAAGTCATTGGTGTAGGCATTGAAGATGAAGTTCATCATGCGAGAGAAAGTCAGAGGAGCGTTGACGAGGCCAAAAGACATGACAGTGTATTCATGTGAACCAAAGCTTGTCCTGAAAGCCGTCTTGGGAATATCTTGCTCACGGATTCGAATCTGGTAATAACCCATATGGAGATCAAGCTTGGAGAATACTTGGGCACCTTTGAGTTGTTCGAACAGCTCGTTGATGTTGGGAAGTGGGTATTTGATCTTGATAGTCTTCTTGTTCAATGGACGGTAGTCAACACAAAGTCCGTCCGTTCCATCCTTCTTCTTCACAAAAAGAACACCACAACCCCACGCAGAAGAACTAGGTCGGATGAGACCCATTCTCTCTTGAACATCGAGTTGTTTCTTCAGCTCCTTCAACTCTTCAGGTCCGAGCTTGTAAGGACGTTTGCACACCGGTTCCGTGCTAGGCTCAAGATCGATGACGAATTCAACTGGCCGGTGCGGAGGCATTCCTGGAAGCTCTTCTGGAAAGACGTCTTGATAGTCGCAAACGACTGGAATTTGCGAGATGGCATCCAGTTCACCCTTCTCATTGAGAGAAAACAGACGGATGGTAGCATCACGAGCGGCAAAGACAATTACATCCTCAGACGAATAAGTCAATTGAATCTGCCTGGCTGCACAATCAAGATGCGCCTTGTGCTTAGAAAGCCAGTCCATCCTGAGAATAAGATCAATATCCGAGTTACCAAGAACCACCGGAGAAGAAAGAAACTTGTAATCGCCCAACGTGATAGAGACATCCGGGACGCAATTGTTAGAAGTCATTTGCTTGCCCGGAGACACAATCTTCAACGGGACAGGAATCATTTCGGTCACAAAATCATGCTTGGCAATAAATGGTGTTGAAATAAAAGAAAGCGATGCACTGGTGTCAAAAAGAACTTTAGCTGGAATATTGTTAACAGGAGGGTTACCCATGATGACATTTGGCGAGTCCTCTGCCTGAGCTGCATTCAGCAAATTGACCTTGGCGTGCTTGGGGTTATGCTTTACCACAACTATACTTCCCGATCTCACAGGAGGAGGAGGAAGACGTCTCTAGTTGAAGCACTTGTTGGCATAGTGACCCTTCTGTTGGCACTTGTTGCACGTGACCTCTGAAAGCGGACGGTGATATGGAGCACTCGATCTTGGATCTTGAGATGAAGTCTTGTTCTAAAAGCCGGGGTGGGGGGGGGGGGAAGATCCACTGCCACCTTTGCTCTTCTGATACGGCTGACGGAACGGAGGAGGAGGAAGCCAATACTTCTGCTGCTTGGCCAATTGAGTAGAGGAAGAAGGAGTAGCATCTCTGACTCGCTTCTTGGAAGGATCACAACTCAGTTGAGCAGTCTCTTGCTTCAATGCCATGTTGTAGAACTCATCGTACCTCAAGGGCTCAAAGAGAACAAGAGCTAGCTGGATTTCTTCTCTGAGACCAGCCCTGAACTGGTATATCATACTCTTCTCATCAGGGACGTACTTCTTAGCAAAGCGGGCGAGCTTCTGAAACAACTTGTTGTAGTCATAGACAGACAAAGAGCCTTGCTTCAGGTTGCGGAATTCCTCACGCTTTCTTTCAACCACGCTCTGAGGGATATGATGAGCTTTGAAATCTTGACGGAATTCATCCCAGGTAATCACACGGCCTCCTCTAGAATTCTTGTACTGCTGGAACCATTCTGCAGCTTGGTCTTTGAGTTGGAAGGAAGCGAACTTGACAAAGTCCTCAGGCCTGACGTTACTGCACTCGAAATGCTTGCACAGATCCACGAGCCAATCGTCAGCATCAGCTGCCTCAACACAATTGCTGAAAGTCTTTGGCCCGTTAGCAAGGAACTGGTTGAGTGTAGCAAAGTGATTCTGATTGTTGCCTTGGTTCGCTTGATAGCGCTCTTGAAGAATTTGCATGATCAACTGTGTGTTTGCATTGGTTGCAGCCATCACAGCTTGCCATGCCTCCGGAGGAGGTGGAGGTGGTGGCGGATCCTGATTCTGATTCTGATTGGTGCTCTTAGCGGGAGCCATCCTGAAGAGGGTGACAACCGTTAGCACATTGACAGCTAAAATGAAGTTGAATCAAACGGGTAGAAATTGCAACATATAGTCTTCACATCCAAATAAAATGAACGAATGCATTCCACTTGAAATGGTCACATATCCATAAATTGAGAAGCCACTTAGAATTTAGGTAGAGGAATAAATCAACAAGGTATGGATCAAGAACGAATACTCGGTAAGAAATCCCAATCTCAAACCAAATATCCGTGGAAGAAGAACTAGAGCTACAGGAATTCCCACCTATGAAACTCCCGAACCTTTCCGGTTATGCAATCAGGTGTTGGGGATACAGGGGAAGCATAATATCTCACCCAAATCTAGCAAATCCTACATCCAGCTGTATCCATCCTTCAACACATAACCGAGAAAAACTTCGGAAAACATCTACCTCAACCTTCGAAAAGCATCCGTTATACAATTTATGGCGATACTCCCGAACTCCGTCCCCAGTACTGGGTGGCGTCGAGGTTATCTCACCAACGAACTGCATGAAAGAGATTTTCGATGTCGGCGTACTAAACTCAGGTATTCCAGAACTGCAACGATAAAATTGTGATGACAACACCTTGGAGCTCAACTCCCCGGGACACTGCCACAACCCCTAAAGATAGGAGGCACCAAGAACAATGTTCTCGTTACAAAACCATCGAAACGATTCCAAGATACCCGCGTGATCCTAAATTTTTTTTAGTGAAATTTGAGAAGAGAAGAGTCAAAACTCTACGTCAGTATGCCTTACCAGAGCGATGAAGGGACTGGGGAGTAAAAATAATTCCTAAACTCTCTGATATATAATTCCTAAATGACACAAAACATTTTTCTAGACACAACTCGGTCGCTAATAACGATCTAGCAATGGGGCTCCTAAGTTCGGGGAAGGCTCTGATACCAACTTGTAACGCCCTCGATGCGGCTATATATCCCACGTGTCGAGGCACGACTTAGAGGCATAACCGCATTGAAAGCAATGTCGCAAGTTAGGCAATCTTCACAACATCCCATGTAATATATATATATATATATATATATATATATATAATAAAAGGGGAGATACATAGTTGGCTTACACTCGCCACGTCAATCAGAGTACATAAATAGCATTACATCAACCAATCACTCATGGCCCGACTATGGCGCCAAAATGAAAGATGAACCCAACATGCGACATGGTCCCTATCGCCCCAACTGGGCACCACTACTGATCATCAGCGAAAGACACATAGTAACGACGAGAGTCCTCGTCGAACTCCCACTTGAGCTCAAGCGCGTCATCTGGAACGGAGTCATCAGGCCCTGCATCTGGTTTGGAAGTAATCTGTGAGCCACAGGGACTCAGCAATCTCGCACCCTTGCGATCAAGACTATTTAAGCTTATAGGTAAGGCAAGGTAAATATGTGGAGCTACAACAAGCGACTAACTTATATGGTGGCTAACCTGTCCGCAAAAGAGAGCGAGAAGAGAAGGCAAAGCGCGAACGAATAACTAGAGAACAACCTGAGGCAAGCATTACTCCAACACCGTGTTCACTTCCCGGACTCCGCCGAGAAGAGACCATCATGGTAACTCACACAGTTGATTCATTTTAATTAAGTTAAGGTTCAAGTTATGTACAACCGGACATTAACAAATTCCCATCTGCCCATAACCGCGGGCACGACTTTCGAAAGTTCAAATCCCTGCAGGGGAGTCCCAACTTAGCCCATGACAAGCTCTCACAGTAAACGAAGGAATAGACCTTCTCCCGAGACATTCCGATTAGACTCGGTATCCCGGTTCTACAAGACACTTCGACAAGTTAAAACAAATCCAGCAACACCGCCCGAATGTGCCGACAAATCCCGATAGGAGCTGCACATATCTCGTTCTCAGGGCACACTCAGATGAACACTACGTACAACTAAAACCAACCCTCGAGTTGCCCCGAGCTGGCGCTGCAAGTGGCTCTGTTTGGACCAACACTTAGAGGAGCACTGGCCCCGGGGGGGGGGGGGTTTAAATAAGATGACCCTCGGGCTCCGGAAACCCAAGGGAAAAAGAGGCTAGGTGGCAAATGGTAAAACCAAGGTTGGGCATTGCTGGAAAAGCTTTAATCAAGGCGAACTATCAAGGGGTTCTCATTATAACCCAACTGCGTAAGGAACGCAAAATCCGGGAACATAACACTGATACGACGGAAACTAGGGCGGCAAGAGTGGAACAAAACACTAGGAGAGAGGCCGAGCCTTCCACCCTTTACCAAGTATATAGATGCATTAAGATAACAAGATAATATAATGATATCCCAACAAGTAAATAATGTTCCAACAAGGAACGGTCTCCAATCTTCACCTGCAAATAGCAACGCTATAAGAGGGGCTGAGTAAAGCGGTAACATAGCCAATCAACGGTTTGCTAGGACATGGTGGGTTAGAGGTTTGCCATGGCAATTTGGGAGGCATGAAAAGTAAGTGGTAGGCATCGTAGCATAGGCATAGCAAAAGAGCGAGCATCTAGCAAAGCAAAGATAGTAGTGATTTCGAGGGTATGATCATCTTGCCTACAAAGTTGCCAGAGTTGACTGGATCCTCGAAAGCAAACTCAACGGGCTCCTCGTTAGCGAACTCGTCTCCTGGATCTACCCAAACAAGACAAACAAGCAACAAGGACACAATCAACCACGTGCAAACTCAAACAACAAGATGCAAACATGGTATGCTATGCGGGATGCGATATGCGATGCATATGCAAGATTTGACAAGGAATGCATGAACCTGGCCTCAACTTGGAAATCCAAGTGTTCCATTGGAAAGGTGAGATGAAATCGCTTGAAAACAATATAAAGAACGCCGGAATCGGAGTTACGGTTTGGAAATGGCAAGCAATTTAAATATGACAACGGTCTGCGATTTGCAGCAAGTAGCCATCTAAATGCATCAAGATGAACATGCTAAAACACCCAAACATGGCATCAAAATACATTGCAGGGATCCATTCATGATGCTTAACAAAAGAGGAACACTGAGCTACGGCCAATTCATCCATTTACAGGTTCAAATAAGCATGGCAAAAATGCATTTGGTAAACAGATTTCAGACTTAGTGAAATTAATACTTGTCTGGAATTTCAGATCAGGTAGCACACTTTGGAGCATGAAAACTATATACTACAGGACCTGAACATGGCAAAGTAAAGCATGGATTGGAGCTACTCAAAGAGCTTAACAAAAGTCCCTTAGTGACCTTGAGCTAAAAGGGATCAGAAAATACATTTGCAAGCATGTGAACATGGCAAAAACATAATCAGATCACAGACTTAGTGAAAAACTGGAGCATGCAAATCAAATATCAAGTAGGCATGTTTGCGAGCTCGATGCACTCACTACAGAGCAAGTCATGACAATCTACGCATACACCCATCAATAATACACATTATACAAGCTAGACATGGCAAGAACAATAGCATAGCAAGCACGGATCAACTACAACATCCTCGGCAAAATTGCTAACAAGTAGACAATATGCCCAGATTCATGAAATGGAAAAAGTAGAGCTCGATTGACTCAAGCTAGGGTGCTCCATAATTGCAAAAAATACATGGATGGATAGAGCACTACAAGATTAACAAAACATCCTTATTGACCATCCTCAAAAGAGGCACGGATCACTAGCAAACAACATGAACATATGGCATATTGAGATAAACAGATCAAGGACTTAGTGGAAATGCTAAGTCCCTGAAATCAGCATTAACGAATGCACCACTTTGCAAGCTTGTGCTAGTCACCACACACATTACAAAAATACATGGGTTGCACCTCTGGATAGATGGCAAAACATATAGGAAAACTCATGTAGAGCTGAGGGGCATATCATGCACACAAAAATCATGGCAAAAATGACAAATATCTAATTGGAGCAGCAGATCTGCCAATTATCTCAAAAAGCATTCTTCTAACAGCATTTCGGGCATCAAGATGAACTCAAATGAAAATGATGCAATGAGATGAAATGATGTGCTCTCTGAGGCGAACATTTTGATATGCTATATGCCCAAAATGGAGCTACGGATGCAAAGTTACGACGCGATGAACATAGCCAAATAATTAGGGTTTCGGGCAAAAAGGTCAACCGATCCAAATTCCAGATGTAGATCCGGTTACTGTAGCAGCGGCATGGACTTCGAGGATGGCCGGATTGCTCGCCGGAGTTGACGAGGGCGACCGGAGCGAGGACGTCGGGGCGGAGGCCGGTGGCGGCGCGGCTCCTACCGCCAAGGACGAGGCGGTCGCCGGCGGGGCTCGCTGCGGCGCGGTGGCGCATGCCGCCGGTGATGGAGGCGAGGCGGCGCTGGGGCGCCACGGCCGGAGAAGACGAAGGCGCGGGCGGCGCGGTGATGCGGCAGGCGGGCGGCGCTGCCGGGCCGGGGAGGGCCCCGGACGGGCCTTGCGGGCCCATCGTGCGGGAGACGGCGATGTGGTCACGGGGGCGCGGGCGAATGGCGGAGCGCCACGTGGCGGCGGCGGGGTGGATCCGGACGTGTCCGTCGGTGGCAGTTTTGTCCGGCGGTGCGCGATGATGAGTGGAGCTAGGGTTTCGGGGGGAAGGAGAAGGAGAAATTCGGAGGGGTCTTTATATAGAGGTAGAGGGAGCTAGGAGTGTCCAAATGAGGTGCGGTTTTCGGCCACGCAATCGTGATCGAACGCTCTAGATGATGGAGAGGGTGTTGGTGGGTTTTGGCCAACTTGGAGGGGTGTTGGGCTGCAACACACACGAGGCCTTCTCGGTCCCTCGGTTAACCGTTGGAGCATCAAACGAAGTCCAAATGGTACGAAACTTGACAGGCGGTCTACCGGTAGTAAACCAAGGCCGCTTGGCAAGTCTTGGTCCAATCCGGAAATGTTTAATCCCCACACACGAAAGAAAGGTAGAAATGGCCACCGGAGGAGAACGAAGCGCCGGAATGCAAAACGGACAACGGGGAAAATGCTCGGATGCATGAGATGAACACGTATGCAAATGCAATGCACATGATGACATGATATGAGATGCATGACAACGACAACAGCACACGGAGGCAAAAAGCTGAACCCGAGAAAATAAAATAACTTAACGCCGGAAACGGCATGAGTTGGAGTACATATTGGGAAAATCATATCCGGGGTGTTACAACACTCCACCACTATGAAAGGATCTCGTCCCGAGATCTAGCACTGAAAGAACGCCGAGTATTCAGAACGGAGGTGATCCTCGCGTTCCCAGGTAGCTTCACGGTCGGAATGGTGTGACCACTTGACTTTGAGGAATTTGATTGACTTGTTGCGAGTCTTGTGTTCAGTCTCTTCAAGAAAAGCAACGGGGTGCTCACGATAAGAGAGATCTTCTTGGAGCTCAATGTCCTCGAAGTTGACGGTGCGGTCAGGAGTCTTGAAGCACCTTCGGAGCTGAGAGACATGGAACACGTCATGCACATTTGCAAAGTTTGAAGGAAGCTCGAGTTGATAGGAGAGATCGCCTCTCTTGCTGACGATCTTGAAAGGGCCCACGTATCTAGGGGAAAGCTTCCCTTTGATACCGAAGCGACGAGTACCTTTCATTGGAGAGACGCGGAGGTAAACATGATCTCCGATCTCGAAAGCCAAATCACGGTGCTTACTATCATAGTAGCTCTTCTGGCGGGATTGGGCTGCTTTGAGGTTATCTCGAATGACTTTGCACATTTCCTCTGCCTCTGTGATTAAGTCATTTCCCAAAAGTTGACGTTCGCCGGTTTCGGACCAGTTGAGAGGGGTACGGCACTTCCTGCCATACAGAATTTCAAATGGGGCCTTGCCCGAACTTGCTTGAAAACTGTTGTTGTAGGAGAATTCAGCATATGGAAGATAGTCCTCTCACTTCATGCCGAAGGAGATCACACAAGCCCTGAGCATATCTTCAAGAATCTGGTTGACACGCTCGACTTGACCGCTAGTTTGAGGATGGAAAGCTGTGCTGAAGCGGATGTTGGTGCCATGGCCTTCTGAAAAGAATCCCAAAACTTGGAGATAAAGATGCTGCCACGGTCTGAAGAGATCACTTGTGGAATACCGTGCAGAGAGACAATTCGAGAGGTATAGAGTTCCACCAATTGAGCTGCAGTGATTGACTCTTTGATAGGTAGAGAGTGAGCCACTTTAGTGAGTTTCTCGATGACAACGAATATAGCATCATTGCCACGTTTGGACTTTGGAAACCCAGTCACGAAGTCCATCTCAATGTGGTCAAACTTCCATTCTGGAATGGCAAGAGGTTGGAGGAGACCAGCTGGCCTTTGGTGTTCTTCCATCACTCTTCTGCAGACATGACATTCATTCACGAACTGAGCAATCTCGCGCTTCATTCGAGTCCACCAATAAGCCTGCTTGAGGTGCTGATACATCTTCGTGCTCCCAGGGTGGATGGAGAGGAGAGAATTGTGAGCCTCGTTTATGATCACTTTATGAAGGTCACCTTTGGGCACAACAATACGATCCTCGAAGAAGAGAGTATCCTTGTCATCAAGGTGGTAGCACTTGTACTTGGGTTGACTCTTGGCAATCCCAATCTTCACCTTTTTCACCATAGCATCAAGAAGCTGAGCTTGGCGAATCTGGTCTTCCAAGGTAGGAGAGACTTGAAGGTTGGCGAGGAAACCTTGAGGAACAACTTGCAGATT